>NW_011359080.1:21539-29362 GCF_000735185.1 Notothenia coriiceps | reverse complement strand
GCTCTTTTGCGATTGGTAGAGATGTCCCGCCCCGTTACATAGGGATTTCACTATGTCCAGGAAGTAAACAAAGGAGTCCAATGGAGGCGTTTCAGGCGGGGGGGGGGGGCGGATTTTAGCCTTCGCAGACCATTTACATGCACACAAACTATAACACACTATAAGAAATGGAAAACTCCAACGAGCATCATAGGGGCCCTTTAACTTTACTTGAACTCAGATAAGTGCTTTAGTGCACTTTAGAGTTTTGCATTTACCTGTGTATTCCTATTTCAGAACATTTGCCTCTGTCTTCCTCCTGCATATTTTACTTGATGACGTTTTGTTTGACAGCTGGAGTCACAGGAGATTAAGATTTTTAATTCTAAACCTAACCTTATAAAATCTAAATATATATATTTACAGTAATGCTTTAATTCACAGGACTTTGCCAATAACTTCCTGGACATTTCCTGGAAGGGGTTACATGCTTTGGTCATTTAAATATAAGGGACGTTGGTACGCTGTCTCATTACAGGATTTTTTATTTTAAGAATATATAAACATGCAGATAAACACAACTATCAATCAATCAATGTTTATTTATATAGCCCAATATCACAGTGGACTTCACAGTGTGTACAGAATATCAGTATGACAATACGACACCCTCTGTCCTTAGACCCTCACATCGTACAAGGAAAAACTTCCAGAGAAAACCCACAGTTTAAAGGGGAACATGGGAGAAACCTCAGGGAGAGCAACAGAGGAGGGATCCCTCTCCCAGGACGGACACACGTGCAATAGATGCCGTGTGTAAATCGAAGAGATAATACATTTACAACATCGGTAGAGCAAATGTTTGGAAATGCACGTGTCTATAATAAGAAGATGAATCCACGAGGATGTCCATAATCCTGTGGGAGCCTAAGATGATGCACTCTTGAAGGCCTGCATGTGATTCAGCCTCACAGATGTTGGCAGATGTTAAAGTCTGCGTCCTTCACATATTTTTAATGCTTCAAAAATCCAGAAGGACTTTATTTCGGTTGGCTATGTAGGGTAAAGGAACACATTTAGAGATGTTTGAAGCTGCTTGTATCACAACTCATTGTTCTGTTTTCAATCTTAAGATCAACTTCTACAAACTAAAAGAAACAACGAGAGGATTGAAAACTCTTTCCTTGCAATTCTCTTTTTTTATGACTTGTAGTTTATTCAACAACACAAAGCTAAGTTATAGAAATCCCTAACAATGCTATGACTTTGGATATTTGACTGTTTGCTGCTTAAATGTTGTTTTTTCCTTCCAAATTAATATTTTTCCATTGAGATTGTTTTTCCTTCACATAAAGAATTTCTTCCGGGAGTTAGACATATGTAGAAATCCAACTTTTATATCTTTAAATATATATTCTGAAGTCTCACTATTGGTCACCATTTTGTTAATTTTCCATTTCTGAATGCCAACATGGCAGCTCGCTCAAACTCACCTCAAATCATCACACAGGAGGAGCCGTTGGATTTCTTTTTGAGTGGAAAGAGCCAAAAAACCTTCAGCAGAACTGAGGGGAAACTAAAATTACAACTTTAATTTGTAAGTTTTGAGAGCTTGAAGGGTTTCGCCAACGGCAGCTGGCTCTTTCTGGCTTCTAAAATAAATCCCACCCACCAAATCGGTCACTTCACACATGCAGACCTCAGAGAAGTTTTCTAGTGCTGCCGCTCACTCTTCCTCAGGAATTTGACGGAGGAGTTGGGGAAAAAAGAGGGAGATTTTTACGTAAATCTGCTGCAAACTCTTAAATGGAGAGATTAGTTCCCCCTCACGCTCCACTTGGCCTCCTCAATGGACGTGTTTTCCCAATCCGCTGGGAGTTTCCTAGATACACCTCATTTCAAAGCTGGCGGCCACAAAGAAGATCATTTATCTTCCTCTTAAAATCAATTACTTGAATTAATTTGGAGCAGGCAGTAGAGGAGAGCAGATGTTCAGCCTCCTGCAGCAAACTTCCTCAGATGGTCTTTGTGTGACTTTTAACCATCTTGAGAGTATTTTTTAAGGAGAAAACATGAGATTTCACGCAAACATGCGTCCTCAGGGCTCCCTGTGCTTCTCTCTGTGAGCTGAGTGACAGGCGGCAGATTCAACTCCCATGTTTGACTGCCCTCTTTAGGGGATCGTGCAAACTGCCTTCATCTCTGTTTTTTAAAGCCAAGTGTGTGATTAGCCGGTCAGAATCAAACGTGCGTCACTTAAAAAATGCAAAAACAAATATGAGATAAAAAAAAAAAGGAACAACATGTGGAAGTCTCTGGAGACGGTGGTTTGTGTGACAACAACTTGGCGGCAGCAAAAATAAATAACAGGACATTTTATTTGAGAAATACTTTTAATGACATTAAATGTAGAGCTGTCATGTCCCACAGATTACACAGAGAGTGAATGCAGCGTGTGCACAGGACATTTATTACAGTTAATACTATTACTGCAGTTTATAAACAAAAAAAGTATAATTATATATATAATATTTGAGAATATTAAATGTGAATATTTTCACAATTTCTAACCAGTTTGTCCGTTTTTAATGGGGTAACATGTAGGCCTACATGTTGTTGGCTTATTCTATACAGAAGTCTTAAAATATGTATCAAGTTGTTATTCACTTAGTGCCAAATAAGCATTGATAAGCATTGGAGTTCAAAATATTTTTTACATTACCTCAAGTACCGTGCTTAAGTACACATTTAAGGTTTCTTTATATATTTATTTCCAAGCTATAGTTACATGGTAGATCAGGTGGGGTGTGCAAACATTTTTCACTGAGGGCAACATACAGAAAACGATATGAAAGGCCACTCACTAGAGGGGAGGTACTGTATATTGCCTCATAAATTAAGTTATACTGTAAGTGGGGACGGACTGACGGGACAATTAGGGGAAATAGGAAGGTTATATTTCAAGCCTGTTATACTAATAACTTATTGGGCTTTTTTTTATCAACTAAGATTTGTTAGCAAATGTTACGTAGAAGCACAATTTAAGAGAAGCACAAGTTTCATGTGTGAGCCATATTCAATTATATTGCACTTTTATAATGTACTGTGGGACGATTCAAAATGGACCACGGGCCGCAGCTTGGACACCCTTGTGGTACATTCAAGATTAGGCATTTACAGGTAAAAACACAATTTGTAATTTTATGAAATAAGATGAATTGTTATAGAAAACAAGCAAAAAGTATACAACTAGCTCCAGACTGATAACCTTACAATCTCCTTTACATGACATGAAATATACCAAAAGTTAATAGTTTTGTCAATTATCAAGTATTAAATATATGTCGACTACCAAATGTATTAATAAGAATAATCAACACTTCATACAACAGTTACAATTTTGGTTTAAGGGATTGTGCAGACGGTATGTAGACTTTTGCCCCTGCACTGACCACCAATTTTGTGGGAAACCCCTTATATATTTCATTAATTAATATGAGCTCTTTTTAAATGAATGAATGCATGATTAAATCCTTTATTTGTCTTGCACAAAGATCATTAAAGAGTATCAAAAGTATGTCTACAATCTAATTTGACAGCACATAATACACCAACAAACATTTTTTTCTAAGCATAGTTGAGAACATCACATGCAAGTAAGTATGACTAAAGGGAAGTCAGTGTTATGTTATGAGCGTTAGTAATGGTGTGTGTGTGTGTGTGTGTGTGTGTGTGTGTGTGTGTGTGTGTGTGTGTGTGTGTGAGAGAGAGAGAGAGAGTGTGTGTTTGTGTGCGTGTGTGTGTGCGAGTGAGTGTGTGTGTGTGTGTGCGTGCGTGCGTGCGTGTGTTCTCTCAGCAGGAAAGTATGCAGCAGATTGCTCAGATGGTGATAAATTGGTCCCGAGGAGATGACCCCCTCTGGCTGCAGGCGGAGGTAACGAGGTTTATCTAAACAAACCCAGTCCTAATTTGGACTCGAGGAGCAAACGTTAGTCTGAGCAGACCTCAAATTCCAGGGAGACATTAATCTGCCTCCTCCAGGTCTGGACCTGTGACCTGAGGGTCCATCAATACTCAGATCTGTGGGATCCAGCAGCAGCGAACACAAAGTTGGATAATTTATCGCCTTTAATTAAATGCTTGCTTCAGGAGGGATTAAATGTGTTTCCTCCATGTGCGGGGCAAACAGGGGAAGGTGTTCGGTGTCCGACAGAGGATCCAGAGACTCGGGGAGGATCATGGTTACCTCCAGAGAGGAAGTGGAGGAGGTGAGGTGGGGGAGATGAGGAGACGAGGAGGGGGGGTCAGTTTACCCTGACAGGAGACCTGGAGGAGAGGAAACAATCATCATGTGTTCACCTGAACATGCAGGTCATTCACAGACGATGTTGTCCACAGAGGTTACATTAGGAGCAGAGGTAGAGGTTAAACTGAAAGGTTGAAATGTTCCTTTACTTGCTGAGAACATTCTCTTCCACTTCAAGATAAATAAACAACGATTAAACCTTCGCGGATCAGCTGGAAAATTGTCACAAAGCTGAAAACAGGGCTGCTTTTTCTCAGAAACTCATGAAAAGTTGACATTTCTCATAGGAAAGCAACAAGCACGCTAATTAGCATGTACAGCACTTTGGCTCGACCAAAAATAGTTTTTATAATGTGCTATATAAATAAAACCTGATTTGATTTGATTCGAGTGATTTCATTAAAAGCGATAACACATTCAAAATATCAGCTAAAAATAGTAAGAAATCTTAACGCCTGCTAAAGTTAGCATCACCTGACCATAGCTTGCTTGATTCTGTCCTGATGTTAACGCTAAATATGTTACATTAAACTAACTTAATCAAGTTGACCATATATAAAATGCTTTGTTTATGAAAATACAATTTGAATGCATTACAAATACCTTTTTTATAAAGTCACTGTAACAAGAAAAAATGGCAGCTGAACTGCAGGTGAACAAATCTAAAATCTTGAAAAGGCATTGATGTTAGACGCACGCTGTTAATGGAAACCTTATCGATTAGCTTTCACTAATAAAATAATAGCAAGTCAAGTCAACAAACTATCATTTCACATTGATACAACCCACAAAGTACACTGCGATCTCCAAATCAGAAAGCTGAATTCTGCTTATTCAAAACATTACGTACACGTGAAATCCAAAAACATCATATATTAATTAAACACAGACAGAGGACATTTTACTGTACAAAGATTACTTTTTACTTTCTTACTTTCACTTACGTAAGGTTATAAATGCAGGACTTTCATTTGAAGTGGAGTATTTTCAGTGTAGTGTAAAAAAAAAGGACTCTAAATACTGTATTTTAAAGTACAGGACCGTTTCACAGGCCACACGACTATTAAACACCTGAACTCTGTAAAGAACATCCATGAACATTCATCTGTTTGCATCTTGCAAATTATTTATCTAGTATATTTTACTTGCACATGTCAAAAATATTCTCTTGCATTATTTAATCTTTTTTATTTGTTTTATGTCCTATATATATTCAAGTTGCTCTGCTGGAGGAGTCTGTGACCTGAGTTTTTCATTGCCATATCTACACTGCAGCTTAAGTGCACTTGAAAATAAATGAATCTTGAATCCACCACATTTTCAGCAGATTAGCAGCAGCAGAACTTGACTGAAAATGGAGGGGTCGGACGGACACCTCCATCAAACTGATGAAAGTTTTAAGTGAAAACACAGTTTGAAAGTCTCCATCCATTTCACTCGTAATCCTTCATGTGGTCCTGTCTGCAGGTCTCAGGTCAGATTCATTTCTCTCGCGCAGAGGAGGAACTAATGACCTTCACTGACGTGTAATCTGCAGCTGTGAGGAAAAGAAAAATCAATCAGCTTAATGAGAGCGTTCGCCTGCAGCTCACTCTTTCACCACCACCATCAGCATCACATTCACCTCAATTAGCTCGGCTCGTTAGTGGGGGGCGGGGCCTAAACCGGCAACACTGTAAACACCACATCCGACTTTAAGACGCCAACCTGAGGGAGTCTGAATGAGTATTAATCAGAGCTGGAAGAAGTATTAAAATCCTTTAGTTGAAGAACGTATGCCACACTATGAAAATACTCCTTTATAGGAAAAGTCCTGCATTTAAAACTTTAAGTGAAGGTATTTTCAGCAAAGTGTAATTAAAGTATGAAAAATGTAAGTATTAATCATGCTATGAAATGTCCCTGTTAGTTGTTTGTTGAAAATGTTTGAATTAATATTATTTGTATTTTTTACGTTTATATTTTAATGTTTATTTCTGTTTTATATTTTGTATTTTATTTGTATTGTATTTTTTTTATAACCATATACATATTTTTCTTTTATTAATATCTATTTTCTTAAGTGTTATTTTTTATATATTTGGATTTTATTTTACTTAAACATATAAATAAATACCAGTGGCAAACCGTCAGGGCCCTCAAGGTATTCAGAGAATACCCTGGAACACTCAGATAAAACAAACAAAAAATAAATGTAATTATAGAAATAAAATGTATTTGAAAAGACTAAATGAGAATCATATCTGTGTTGTTGATCTGTAATATTAAAGTGTTTGTCCTTCTTGGTCCATGCACTACGCATTTAAGTGGTTTTGTGTTAGAAAAAAAAAGCAATCAAATCTTGTTCTGGGTCTCTGGGTAGAATATCCTTCAACCAAGGTATTCTACATCCTTGATAGAATGCCCTGGCCCTTACCGCGGCGGCGGCAGCGGAGGGTGTGTGTGTGTCTACAGAAGGTTCAGTTGTGATAGATACGGTTCGCCACTGATAAATACATATATGTAAGTAATAAATAAAACAATATTGCCCAGCAAACATTAACTCTTAATAAATATCATAATTATGTATTTAATGTCCAGAAATACTGCTGCTGCATTAATGTGTGTCGCATTTTACTGCTGATCCAAGAGGCTTTTTAAATAGTGTGTGTAGCCGAAGAAGCAGGATCATTTTGTCGACACATAAAGGGAACAATTCATCCTCAAGTTTATGTTAAAAAGTTACAGGATTTTTCACTGGACCAGAAAGGGTTGAAATATGTCAATCTTAAAAAGAAGTCAGACTAAACAAAATGTCCTCAGTTTAAGTTGAAAACGCGCGTGTGTGTGTGTGTGTGTGTGTGTGTGTGTGTGTGTGTGTGTGTGTGTGTGTGTGTGTGTGTGTGTGTGTGTGTGTGTGTGTGTGTGTGACCTCTGTTTTCAGTAAACTTGCCTCTCTGTGTGATGATCCATCACAGCAGCAGAGCGTGGAGAAACAGGAGCTCACATAAACACTGAGACGGGTGTTTTAAAAAAAGAAGGCTTTGTGTCGTTGCTTTTCTGCACATAGCTCCAACTTAGGCTTTTATTTTCACAGACAACAGATACAAATAGTGATTTATTTACAGGTACTTTTGTTTGCTAATCTTATAAACAGTGCTGGAATCAGGTACAGTTAGTCAACTACTGTCTTAAGTCAAAATGAAAGGTACTTGTACTTCAATTCAGATTCTTTATTTCATGGCAATTACTTTATACTTCCCCTACAAAATATCTCAAAGGGTTGGACTGTCCTTTCTCTCCCTCACTTCCTGAACACAGTGACATCACTATGTAAAACTTGTGCTGCTCCTATTGGCTAGCGCTCCAACACATTGTACATGATAGGCTAAGGGGCGGGACATCTCTAAGCAGTTGACCAATCACAACAGAGCCGGCCAGCTAACCAATCAGAGCAGACTGGGCTCTGGTTTCAGACAGAGGGTGAAAAGAGGTGCTGCAGCACAGGCAGTATGAGAAAAATAAGAGCTTTGTGAACATTAAAGCATGGAGACATGTC
>NW_011359080.1:9605-19467 GCF_000735185.1 Notothenia coriiceps | reverse complement strand
AGAAGAGGGGACACATGTTGATGTAGAAGAGACATGAAGAAGAGGGGACACATGTTAATGAAGAAGAGACATTAAAAAGTGGATTTTGCACAATGGGTGAAATGTAAAATAAGACATATTTTTACAAGCCACCTAGCAGTATATACATGAATTCAATGAAACACTTAATTGAATTGAATTTCTTTATTGTAATTGTACAGGTATAACAAAATTGTAAAGTCAAGGAAATGTGGCGGAGTAGAAAAAATAGGTAGAAATACATTGAACCTACTCAAAATAGTACTTCAACAATTATATTAAATGAGGCTCTTTGAGTACATTTTACCAGCGATTATGCTACTATTTTATTTATTTAATAATCTAGCATTGGTGCTGGCAGGTGGAGGAGCAGTGATGTTGGCTGGGTGCTGGCAGGTGGAGGAGCAGGGATGTTGGCTGCTGGGTGATGTCCGCTCTCCCTGTCTCTCCTCACTAGCCATGTCCTCTCTTTCTTCACTCTCACTTTCCCTTCTCTCAGTCTCCTCATCCCTTCTTCCCTCATTCTTTGAGACTAATGTAAGTAGAAGACATGGCACTGTTAATTTTCGAAGATTCAAAATATTATACCACTTAAAAATGGCTGAATAGGATAACAAAAGTTGTCGAGGCCGTTTTAAGTCATTACACCGAATACGTAAACACTCCCGCTAAGTTTGTTTGACCTGTTCTGCTTGAAAGCAAGTACCTGCGCTCTTGCAAACTGTTAAAACAAAAGCTTCAACTTGTACAATTTTGAATCTGTATTTTTGAACATGGATCTTAAGTCGGCGTGACGTTGAAGCAGCGACCCTGCTGTAGTTCGTTTATAGCATAACGTTAGCATTTTGCTTCTGGCGACTAGATTTATGATTCGAAATTATAAAAGTAGGGTAGACATGTGGATATTATCCGGCTGAACAAAACGTGATCCGTTTCTTAAATGTGTGTCAACCACAGACCTTATTTCAAGCTATTTTCCAAAATCCGGAAGGAGTTTACTTCCGGGTTTTAGGACGCGTCACTGCGGTTCTCTATAGGTGTGCTATATAGGTGTGTATAACCCTTTCTCCTGTCTGTTTCTCCCTCTTTCAGCACAAGAACCAGAGGGGGATTCAATATGCGCTTTCACACCGGAGTACTTTTATTCGTACTTTCCCCGTTTAGTTCTGATAGTGCCTGTAATTTTGCGTTCACACCAAAAAGAGTACTTGGTTCAGAGAACCTTTACCTCCATTTTCAGTGCCTGCTAGAGAGGTGGGACTATCCTGGGGAGAAAAAAGTACACATTTCTGATTGGCTGGGCGAATTGCAAACCACGCCCCGTAAAACTCTGAAATTTTTTTTGAAGCCGCCGTTGTATTTGCTGGCATTAGCATTATTAGCATTAGCCCCGTGCACCAACGGAGAGAGAATAACTTATGGCAACACAAAAAAAAACCCGGGAGCGGTGGAGTGATGAGCAGGTGTCGGCGTTCTAGCGATTTACTCGGAAGGCTGACACCAACTCCGGGGACTTCTGGCCGGGGACTTCGGGTGGCAGTATACGCCGTGAAGTTGTTTAAGGCCTGCCAGTAAACCCAAAGCCAAAAGTGACGCCAGCGGCTTCATTTGCGTAATCTTCCCCAGGGAACTTATTCCGGTGTGAACGCGATCTGTACTTATTTCCATGGGGGTAGTACTAAGTACTGGGCACTAGGTACGGAAAAGTACTTGGTGTGAAAGCGGCTATAGGAGCACTGAGACCCTCCCCTGCACCTGAGTCTCAGCTCTCAGAGTTTTTCAAGCCTTTCCCTGTTATTTTTATTCAACCAAAAATTAAGCTTCCCAATGGTGTGGTCTTCGTTTTGTGAAAAAGTGCAAATGCAGTGTTTGAATATGATTACCTCACATATTTTTTTGCTGTTGTTCACTGTTATGATGGTTAAATTGCTCCTGCTGACTTGAGCCAGCCATTTTTTCCTCCTCTCTGTGTCAGTGGGGAAGCCGTACATTCTTACTCCTTTTTCGGAGCGATTGGAGCATCCCCAGGCAGCACAGCAAACCATGGTGGAGACTATATGCCAGGACACGGAGGAAAAGGCACAGACAAACTGCATGACATGCTATTCAATGTTTATTGAATTCCATTTATTTATAATGGATTTTCCTAAAACAACACATTTAACATCATCATGTTGCTGCTGCTAGTCCTTTGATAGTCACCTGTCAGTCTCCAGTCCTTTCTGAATGGGACCACCTGGTTAAATAAAGGTTTGAATGAAAAAAGAAGTGAATATTTGTTTTAAAGAATTCAAAGCAATAAACAACAGCAACAGGCTCTTTAACTAAGGCAACGTTAGACTAACATGTATATTTAACAAGGCAGGTACAGCTGTTCACACAAATCCTAATATTATCCCTAAATATTAGCAATTTTTTTTTTTTTTTTTAACATATTGATGTAAATACATACACATATCGGTATGTTGTATAAATATTGCAAATCAAAACCTTTATTGACTATTAATTACCAAAAATCGCAGTTCTATCGCCTGTTATCAAATGGCCCGCCACGAACTTCCAGGAACTATCTGAGTCTCCATGAACAACGTGACGATCAAGCATTTTGGGCTTCTGCTGTCGCAACTCTTTTATCTATACGGCGCTGCATTTTAGACTGAAATCCTCCTAATGCATCTCCATATGTATGGCAAGCCGATTTAGCTTGTATTCATTTCTGGAGGATATCACAAATAAATTCTTACTAGTAAGAACGCGAATTCTTGGCTTGCCATAGTATATGCGCAATTTCCGAACAGTTTTGTCGCTCTTGAAGGCACCGNTGCGAATTCCTGGTTTTCCATACATATGCGCAATTTCCGAGCAGCTTTGACGCTCTTGAAGGCACCGCCGCAAGGAACCCTGGGAATTACAAGATGGCGGGATATCCAAAAACACTGCTGAGTGTCTGAATTCTTCACAACGAACAAGATAAACTGTCAATAATAACACATTTCACAACGTAAAAACAGCAAACCGTCGGTATTCTAACCGTTAACGGCCGCTCACAATGAACCGGGGGAGGGTCGAAGCTCCGTCCGGTCCGCCGGTGAAAACTAACCGACTGAGGAGGAGTTTTAGGCAGACTCAAAACACACAGACCGCGGAGGAGGAAGACTCTCCAATCAGAACAAAGTCGGGTCAGTATTTATTCATTTAAGTATCTTCATGTTAGGTTTCTGTTTGTAAAATACTGAATGTACTCTTCCAATATCAGAGTAGCATGATAACAAAGGTATCCCAACTGCAGCTGTGCACATAACAGGATGTGTGATTACCTAGAAGAGCATCAGGAATGTTGTAGGCATATGATAGCTATGTGATTAACATGATGATGCAGCCTCTATGGAGATAGACATATGACAAGCATGATCATTTCTGACGTGGAGCTAATCTGAAGTAAACATTGAATACTGCTTTACGTCCCTCCATCTTGTGACTGTGTAACTCCCTCTCTTGGATACAAGCATGTGAAGGACACTGTTCAGGAACTAGTTGATGCTCTGTATGTGATGACTACTACCATTCTTGAGAGCATAATAAATACACGGATCCTGAGATTGAAGCTCAAGCCAGAGACCAGTGATATTTAACAGTTTATGAAGTTATTACCTGCCTCTTGTGTCTGCTATGACATAAACATCCAATCCAAGCCCCCAGGAAACCTCCGGCCGATGAAGCCCATATTTGGTGTGCCGAGAAGAGATTGAAGATTCAAGGCTTTAATTGTCATGTGTGCATAGCTACAGTGTAGCTATGACAATGAAAATCTTAGGTCACAGGCTCCTCAAACAGTGCAACACAATAAAACAGATACGATAGTGCAAGTAAATAAATAAAATAGAATATAGTAGAAATAGTGCAGAATAAGTCATTGGGATATTGATAAGTTGCAACAGATGGATGTTCTTTGAATGAGTCTGTAATGAGTAATGTTGTAATAATAATAATACATTGGATTTTTCTAGCGCTTTTCCTAATGCTCAAAGAAGCTTTACATAAAATCAGAAACGGAAACAGTACAAAGAAAACAAAAAAATAAACAGTAGTCCTAATCAAGTGCGAGTAAAGTGGGGGCAATACTTTTAAATTAGTGAAGTTAAGCGAAAATAAAATGCTGCTTTTTGGGTTTCATGTGGGTTAATTTACCTGAAGATCATACAAATCCATGGGAAGGCTTTTGTGTAGACATGTTAACAAAACTATATTTAACTTTCTGACTTTTTAAAAGTAAGAACAAAACATGGAAAGCTAGAATCAGTTGGAGCTTATTTCTGTCTTTAGAAAAACTGCACATCTGTGTAATGATACATTAAAAAAAAGATTATCTATCAGTATATCTGAATTAACTATAGGAAGACATTCAAACCTTGACCTCTGACTTCCTGCAGAGTGCAAAAGAAATAGACAATAGAGAGTTAACTGAAGTTTAATAAGCTGGACATCACTGGTCATCGTTTCTGAATCTGCTTCTGAATCTCAATCAGCTCGTTTCTGTTTCTTCTCAGAATTTAAGTCCCCGACCCGGATCCCGAGGTCCAGGACGGGTGTTTTCAGTGCAGAGTCTCCGCACAACGACTCTGACTTCCAGCAGGACATCATCTGGGACCCCACCTCTCCTTTACCTAACAGATTCGGTAAACACCTGTCTTTGCAAAGTGTTATTGAGAACGTTTGATCAAGTTAATCATTTCAGTAACTGCTGCAGTGACAAGTCAATTCAACTATGAGCTGCTCAACAGAACATTAATCCACAACAAGATATTAATTCTGACTTATTGCTGAATTCCTTTTTTAGTAGTGTAAACTGTTCCTTTTTTGTATTTTATTTGTTACTTTTGGTTAAAAAAATATAGATTTTGAGCTTTTTGGTTTGTTTTATTCCAGGTAAAAAAGCAGCGAGGAAGCAGCCTGTTCCAGTTGTGAACATCTCAGACATCGTAAACAGGATCGCTCCAAAGGTCAGAAACAACCTTTTTTTATGAAGTTATTTTATTGTTTTTATTTGTGTGTCTTAATTACTGCATGTATTAATATTCATGCTGTATTGTTTCCTGTGTCTCTGAAGCATGGCAGACCGAAGGTGGCAGAGCCCACGCTGCAGCAGTGGATCGGAGACACCATCCCCTGCACCCCCGACGTTCAGGTCCCCAAACACAAGAGGAAATCCCTGAGGTGGGTTCAGAAGAAGCAACAAACACACATCTGTTCGTTCTAGATTGTAACTGAGCTTCATCATAATCGGCTCGTTCGAAATGTATAAGTTTAATTAACGCACAATAGGATTTTAAAGTTGTGAAATATTGTTCAATCACCGTTTATATAACTAGTGCACAAGCACAAATTGTATCTGCAACTATAAATCTTTTGCTCATGATCACGTGATTGAGTTTCCACAACAAAAGGTTTTTACAAACACAAATGAATATACAACTACAGGCTTTGAAATTGTTCCTAAAAAACATTTTTCCAAGTTCAAAATATGTTGTTGTCATTTTCTCAAAAGTAAGATTCAGTGACCTATGCAGGATGTGATTTTTCCAGCATCTCATATCACTTTAACCTGAGTTTGCTTCTAGTAATAGTTCCTTTTAGCTCATATAAATACTAATAATAACAATGCACTAAGCCATTTGTCAATACAACAGAGTACACTAATGAAACGCTAGGCAGATCTAATTAAACAAACTGTATCCAATACATATGACGTATACTTCTCCAAGGTCACAACAGGGGAACATGCTGCCAAAGGACCAACAGAAAATAGATGTACACATTTAGAAAATGGGAGGCTGTGGCTCAGTGGATAGTGTGCTGGACTTGGAATCAGGGGATAGCAAGTTCGAGTCCCACTGCAGTCAGCATGTCGTTGTGTCCCTGGGCAAGACACTTCACTCCAAATTGCTCCTGTGGGGATTGTCCACAGTACTGAATGTGTGTAAGTTGCTTTGGATACAAGCATCTAACAAATGACATGTAATGTAATAATGTAAAAAAGGAAAAATATCGAAACGTCTACCAGAAATATATTTTATAAGTAAAAAATAATAATTACAAAAATTCAACATATGAATGCTTAATTAACGCATATTGTGGAAGCAAAATAAACAAAGCAAACAAATTAGTAAAAGGACAGTTTTTACAGCCTCTTCAAAATAGGAAATGGCACCTTATTAAAAAAAAAAAGGCAATTGGTTTCCTTCTGTCAGATTTTCATGTATGGACGTTGCATTTGCCTGAAAGCAAAAATAATAATTAGGAGTACGTTTTGTTTTCAAACCCCAAAGAATAAACTAATTGTTCAGGTTTTTCCCGACAGGCTGAACGCGGTGGACGACCTGCTGAAGCTCGCCAAGCAGTTTGACTTCAACATGTTTCATCAGGAAGAAGACAAGAAAGAAGAGCTGAAGGAGCTTCATCAGCAGAGCCTGGAGCTCCTGCCAGACGACATCTTGGATCAGAACGACTTCTCCGCTTCTCTTCCTGGAAACCAGCCCCCAGCTGTGAGAGCAGGTCCGGACGTTCAGCTGCACCTGATGGACCAACACATGGAGGACGATTTGGACTTCCTGTTCGACGGACCGACCCAACATCTAAGCGGAAACTTAAGTCAGGTGTTGTCAGCTCAGCCGTCACAAGCGAAACCAGCAGCCAAAGAGGCTTCTGGGAAAACGTCTGCTTCCTCACACACTCCCACTCCCGTTGTTCCCACGTCCAACACTAAGGACGACTTTGACGACGATTGGGAAAACGACGACTTGCTCAATGACTCTTTAATGTTGGAGATGACGCAGAACCCTCATAAATTCATCTCCCCAAAGCACGCTTCAACCCAGAACCAAACCAGTCAAGGCACATTTCCAAGAGAAAGTCAAAGAAATGTGGTTCAATCGGCTGTTTCTGAAGTGGAGAAGGGCAACGTGAGGCAAAGAGCGAGTTTCAAACTGGAGCCTAATCCTAATTTCCCTGTCAAACTAACCCAGACGGACACATGGGCAAATTCTAATGTGGATTCCAGCTCCAAAAAAGCAAATAAAGACACGTTTTCATCCGGAAACAGTGTTTTAAAAGTGCCAGGTTCTCAGTATACCTGGCAAACATCAAACACGGTGAAATCACAACCACTGAAACCCCAATTCAATCAAAAGTCTACTTCTTCTTCCACTGCATCAAAAATACAAACGTCAAACACAATGAAGTCAGATCCACCAAGACAACAGTTGAATCCAAATAATTCTGTTTCTAAATACGACTCGACTTCTTCTACAAACACTTCAAAAACAGCTGCTCAAAGTTTTCCAATAAAACCCGCAGTAGTTCCAACGCCCGCTGTCTCTGAACACCAAGAGGAGGACCTGTCGATTTTCTTCGAGTCCGACCCGGTTTGGGACGACCTCGCTGACGACGACCTGCTGTGTGAAATGTGCGAAGACATGGAGAACCAGATCCAAAACGTGCCAAAAGTTTCAACAAAACGCTCTCTTCCCGTAGGTCCAGTGGCCAACCAGAGAGCGTCGCTGCAGCCGTACAATCAGCAGACTTTCATGCCTAAAAAACCAACTCCTTCAAATGTTTCCTTTGCCTCGGGAAGAGCAGCTGGCAGTTCATTGGCTGCTGGGTTCGTCTCTCACGTCGGTGCACAGATGACAAATTCTTTCAGATCCACACAAGTGAAGAAGTCGTCTGGATCCACGAACAGCTCCATGCAGTCAGGAGGAAACCACAGAGAGAAGTTCACCTTCAAGAAGCCCAACAACCCGGTTTCTACTGTGACAAGTAATTGTTCTCTAAAATCCTCTTCTTCATGTCTCTTCTACATCAACATGTGTCCCCTCTTCTTCATGTCTCTTCTACGTCAACATGTGTCCCCTCTTCTTCATGTCTCTTCTACATCAACATGTGTCCCCTCTTCTTCATGTCTCTTCTACATCAACATGTGTCCCCTCTTCTTCATGTCTCTTCTACATCAACATGTGTCCCCTCTTCTTCATGTCTCTTCTACATCAACATGTGTCCCCTCTTCTTCATGTCTCTTCTACACAGGGTTCCCGCGGGGTCTTAAAAAGTCTTAAAAAGTCGTACATTTGATAATCTGAATTTAAGGCCTTAAAAAGGTCTTAAATATGACCAAAAAAATAAGAAAGGTCTTAAATATGATTTAGAAGGTCTTAAAAATGATGGGATTTGAAAGGTACTTCTGTGTTGCGATCGCGTCTAAAATGTGTTTTGGGGGAAATGTCCGGGCTGCAAAGTAACCAGTACGGTAAGAGCCTTTCAGTTCCCCCCAACAATTTGTATTGAAATAAATCAACAAGGAACCAGTAATCACTAACTTTTTTTCCCCCGGCCCCTTATTGGAGAACACCCAGCTAGCAACCAAGCTTCAGCTTGCGGCAGTCAGAAACTGATGTATCTTTTAATCTACTTGCAAATTAATATGGGGAAGTGTCAGTTCAACCGTATTTGGTTGGAAAACATCTAATTTAGTGCTTGGTTGAAACCAGTGGAGGGGAACGTGTTTGATGCCCGCTGCACCTTTTGCAAAAGAAATCAGCGTTTGTTTAGCTAATGTAGCGTTAGCTAGTGGAGCGTTAGCTAGTGCAGCAGCTCCCGCAGCAACACCGGGGGACCTCCGGGCGACGTTTGGGTCTACGTCAACCCTAAAAGCGGAGGTGCTGTAGACGCTTAATACCGTAGCTAAACACCAATCATACAACAGCATAGCTCTTGTTACTCTCTCTCTCACACACACACACACACACACACACACTAGGGCTGCTCGATTATAGCAAAATCATAATCACGATTATTTTTGTCAATAATTGATATCACGATTATTAAATAAGATTATTCATTGACTTTGAAAACATCCATTTATTGAACTTTAAAACAAATAATAAGTTGAACATTATCTTTTTAACTGTTGATTACCCTGAACATATAATTCAACTAGAAAAAGTAATAACAAAAATTAAATAAAATCTTTCTCTGTACCGTCTTCTCCCCCTGTGTACAATCTACATCTTCTCTGGTACCTCTTTCCTCCCGCGTGTACAACCTTACATCTGTCCGGGCAAGGCGTCCAAAAGCGGCTTGAGTTGTAAATTCTTGACAAAATCCTGAAAAAAATCTCTTGGGTGGAAACTTATCATTAAATTCTGGGATACAGGCCGTTCTTTCCCATAACCTTCGCCTTTAACGATACGTTCTTCTTTATGCAGGGTATTAATGAATTGTTGCATTTACATAAGTACAAGTTGGTATTCTTGTTACTGACTTTACTTATCGTATTGCTCATTTCTTGACGACCAATCGGTTTTTGCACGACATACAGAGACCGACAGAGACACAACGAACCTGCGACACGATAACAAGCCGCGAAACGTTACCATTACGGATAACAATTAGCGTTGATGCTAAAACCGGGACGGTGTTAAATGTTTTTGTTGTATTGCGTTTTTTGTTAATTAAAATCGAACGAAATCCAAACACTGTCACCTGTTTTATACAATTAGCAATTAATCATAACCTCAGATTAAATGAATAAGATAAATACGTTAAATATATACAAATCGGACCGAACAACCTGTCACGCGAGGTTTTATAAACAACTAGACCAAAAGCAACACTAGAACAATAAGCCATAAATAATGAAACTATAATAAATAAATTTATATAGTAAATAAATTAAAAACATAATGAAAAAAGTCAAACTTAATATCAACAAAGTCCCATTAGTTGTCCCCCAATTATTTCTAATTACAAGTTGAATAACAAGCGAAAAACTTTCAAGTGTATTTAGCCT
>NW_011359080.1:0-7061 GCF_000735185.1 Notothenia coriiceps | reverse complement strand
CCTTGTAATTCGCTAGACTGAATAGTACATTGCTATATAGATGGGAGCCGACCTGTGTGTGCCGCGCCCAGAACCTCCAGGTATCAATACTTATTGCAGCACTTCAGACATGGGGGCTGCGTTGAGGCAAGAACTGCGGCAGATCGTACCCTCCTGGGCGTTGAGGTAAGGCTGCCGTGGCCTGTTGTCTGGTGCAGTAACACATGTCTGATTGTAACAGCACAGGGCGGCAAGGGCGGAATACTATCCAACACCCGGAGAACAGCTCCACACATTAACCATCTGACACGGGAGGATCGATAGCGCCCTATGGGCGAATGAACACCCATAGTTCCTCAGGGAAAATAGGACTTCCGAAATTTTTAACAGTGGAATCTTTCCAAAATAAAAGAAACTTCTGTTGGAGGGAAGTCCCTGGGCTTCTCTGTATGTAACATGCGGGGGGCTGAGAGGACGCACTGCAGGCCGTATCCTCTGCTTGATCAGCAGCTCATGTGTTTCCATCTGTACCATGCAGAACAACAGAATAGCGACTACGAAAAACTGCGCCGCCACTATAATCAAGACCTTCCACACTCAATGAAGACACTCTGAAGTGGGCGCGACGCGCGTGAGAGATTGGATATTTTGGCTCTCCACCCCATGGAAGTTGACCACGGAGCCCAGGAACGCAGAGCCCTGCCGAGCCTAGCTAAAGCCCGTGTGTGTTCACAATCCACAAGGTGCTGCTTGGACTGGAAATCTCTTTTGAAGGAGTTCCGCGGCTATCAATCGGGCCTCCACACGCTTCGATCCGGTGTACGAGGGTTCTGTTCTTCGGACCAGAGGAATTGAAGATACGCAGAGCCTCTGTAAGTCCAAGTTTGTATATCCAACAGGTGTTTACAAGCAGGTCTTAGATATGTCATTAATCTGAGTACGAGGCTATTAACCGACAGGTTATCCGGAGCCTGGTTACACAGGGCGTGAAGGCAACCCAAGTGGGCTGGACGAAAGGGCCTGGCGGGGGCCTCCCAACGCTGCCCGTCTCAACTCCGACGTCCATCATGGCGCGTTACACGCTCAGGGATGCACGGAGGTGTGTGCAGTGCTGCCCCAAATAGCGCCTTATCACGGCGCTCATTGGTTTAATTATGCGTGTGTAGACGTAGCCGAGGGAACATGTTCAAATGTGGGGTGCTGTGGGCTGACACCGGGCTGGTCTGACCAATGTGCTGCTAGGCAAGATTTTAGCTTGCCAATGTAACCTTCACAAGACATACCCTGCAAAAGAGAAATATTATGACAGGTGGTAGCAGACCAGCTTATATATACCTCTATGTCCCACACACATGGCTTCAATTTCTTAGTAGGATTATGAATGCAACATAGGATGTTTTAATTGGGGGGGGGGTGGATTCACATCTCTAGGGGGGCGGGGTACCCCCCCGGGAGATTTGTTTAACATTTTAATGAAAATGCTTCCATTTGGCACTTAGACCGAACGCCCCCCCCAATTCGCGCAATATGAGAGATGCTAAAGAGGAAATAAACTCTTACACACCCTATTGATAGATATAAGCTCGATTTTGCAATTTTATTCAAATAGAGTTAAGGGGATACAGTGAAAACCTTATTCCAATACTACCTAGCCCAATAACAAATACATGCATTTGATTTTATTATGTGTTGTTCATTTCTATATCTGGATCTTAGTATATATAAATCTAATCACAGGTATTTTAAACGATTTTTTATTTACTGGTCTATAGTAATCATTGGAATGTTGCAAACCTGTTTTTATTATCCCTATAATTATAAAGGGTGTGCCTTGGGGAAATATTTGTTTACAAAATTGTGGATCAAAACGTTTGAGACCACTGAGATAACTTCGCAAAGTGAAACTATTAAGCTTCAAGAGTCCTTTACCCCACTGAGCCTCTCGTCTGGGACAGGAGAAGGTCTCCCCATCCACTTATGGTAGAACCCGCTTCTTATATCCGTTTTAGCGCAGCAGAAAGCTAACAAATCCCCCGCCCGTAACGCGGTATCCCTCTCATCTATCTCTCCTCACTTTGGCTGTGGGAGCCCTGCGGGCGCCTGCTAAGCAAATCCCCCCACTTCAATCATTACAGCGCCATCGGTACGGGCAAATGGAAAATGTAATCGGGGGTGAAAAGGGTGTTATCTTACTTAAATTATGATATTGTTACATCAGCGACATTTTGTATTTTATATATCTTGGGAAGTGCAGATCCCCTGTCCTCCGACCAGGGGGTGCTGCAGCACCCTCAGCACCCCTACTTCCCACGGCCCTGCGTGTGTACGAGGCGTATCTCGGACAGAGGAATGCTGCGAGCTCTGAAGTTTACTAACCAACAGGTTAAAACCGGCAGGCTTCTGCAGCGAGCCCTGCTGTCTACTAATCAACAGATTAGTGGCAGCCGGCTTAATTAGCGAGCTCTGAAATGTATTAACCAACAGGTTAAAACCAGGCTTTAGCAACGAGCCCTGTTGGCTATTAACCGACAGGTTATAGGCAGTTTACACAGGGTGGGAGACACGTGAGAACTACTTGATACTGATGACCCAGACAAAATGTTGGAAAATAAACAGCTTTTATTCTCCTCACTAGGGATGGGTACCAAGAACCGGTACTAAGTCAATACCGGTACCTGATTGGACGGTATCGGTATACCGTTAAGCCGCTGGACAAACGGTGCTGCTATCGGTATATGTGTTACGTCTACTTCCTTAGTTTAACTTTAAACCATTCTGGTTGGTTGGGAACCCTCATCCCGTGTGATGTATCCGGTTTGAGACCCCTCTGATTGGCCACTGTAAATGCCACTCGTCATGTCTCTCAACAGCGCTCTTATTATTGTTGTGAGACTCCCGCAGGCATGGCGGACAGAGTGAAGCGATCGAAGGTCTGGGTGTACTTTAAAAAAAAATTGTGGCAATAGTGCAAGGTGCAATCTATGTACTCAATTAGTCGCGTGTAAAGGGGGTAACACAAGGAACTTAATGAAGCATTTGCAAACAAGACACTCATTGAATCTAAAACGGTGCTCTAGTGCGAGCGGGCTGCTATTGCTAGCGGGCTGCTAGTGCTAGCGGGCTTCAGCCGCGCCGTGTGTAAATGTGACCTGAGCGAAGGCTCGCAGGCAGGTTAGCTGTTGCGCACGGGTAATATGTTTTGTTTACCTGAGTGAAAATGTCTGGATGAAGATGTAAATGATTTACAAATGTTAAAAAATGCCTCTTTTCATCCTCTCTCTGAGGGAAAACCCCAAAAAGCATGATAGGGCAAGTCAGGCCCATTTAAGTTATTTTTAATTATTTGTGTGTGCTTCTGAGAAGCTAATGTATAAGTTATACAGTTATTTCTGCAAGAAAATTACAATACAATTACTGTTTAATCTTCACATCTTGTATTCATGTCTATATTTTTGAGCACCAAATTATTGAAAAGTATCAATAAGAGTATCGAAAAATACCGATACCGATAAGCAGTACCGGTACCGGTATCGATAAAATCCTAACGATACCCATCCCCTACTCCTCACATCCCTCAAACCGTCACGGACTTGTCGGCAGGCAAAGTGTGCCTCCACGTGTGCGAACCACGCCGCAGCGGCATGCTCCCAAAACGCCGGCAGCTTTACAAAAACATTGCGATCAGACATGTTCATTGAGTCTTCTGAAACTTTCTCGAAAACGTCAGGGTCACCAGTGTAGAGCCGATGAACGGGAGTCAGAGGCGGTGTATTCAGAATGGACTAGCATGAATGACCTCAAACGGGTCCGGGTTGCAACACAATAATCTCAATGGTGAATTATGTATCATAACGTGTCACCACAATATCATACTATTACTATAGGAGTGTTCTATAGTGTGTTAAAAAAAACAACTACAGAAACGCTATATATTATACTATAGTTAAGTTATGCTATTTAAAATAATATAGGAATACTACAAAGATCTAGATACATAGTATTACTATTGAAATATTATTGGGCTACTATAGCTAATGAAATGGCACTACAGAAAAAACTATAGTATACGATAGCTGGTGAAAAATACTATAGAACACTACAAACTTACTATAGGTTACGATACAACTCTTATAGTATACTAATACTATAGTTCAAACCCAGTAATGCACGAGTCAACAGCAGACTCAGAATCGCAAAATAACTCTTTTTTTGTGATCAACATATTTTATTAAAGCAAAAGAAACCACTTTACACAAATATAACACATACAAACACCAGTACTGCAATGATTACGCAGTCCATTAGAAAAGAGGGGGGGGGGGGTCTACATGACTCATATGAATCAAATGACTCCGGATTTTCCATCTCTAGTTGTAACCACAGAAGAACCATCTCTATTTGAGACAGACGAATAGGAAGTTTTAAAATGCTGACTTATTTCCGGGTTTTAGGACTCATTCCTGCACCACTCAGGTTACCTGAGGTTAAACGATCAGTATCTGTCAGTTGATGTGAAAGTCTGCTGCCCCCTAGTGGCCACAAGTTAAATTATGCAGATTTAAAGGAAACCACTATTTAAACATGTAATACCAATGCAACAAAACAAACAATGATTCCCTTTTTATAGGCTTAATAAATGCACCACACACACACACCCACGCACGCACGCACGCACGCACACACACACACACACTCTGGTGGTGTGTCTGTGTTTTCCTGGCCTCACCTGACACTAGAACATGGCAGAAATTGTTTACGGCGGGGTTTTTTTCCCGCTGCAGCCGACACTTACCTGCAGGTGAAATGAAGTTACCTGAGAGATACACTGAACTCTGAATGACTCCCCCCTTACCTCACGCCCTCATTAATAATTCCCGGGCCAAACCCAGTGACAGTTTGGTGTGTGTCCAGCTCTCTCAGACGACAGCCACTCTGATAAAGAGCCGGACAGGTTTTACTGTTAAGACCTTTTTCTGAAGTCTGTGATATGTTAACGTCAGCGGAAAAACAAACTACTAAACTAGGAACGGGTCATTTAAGAGTCTGTTGAACTCTGGTGATACCTGGTTTAATCAAATATAAGAGCAGGTTAAAGAGTAGAACAGACACAAAGGAGCATTAAGTGCTTCTACATTTCAATATAACACATTTTTAATACTCTTTTTATTGTCATTTTTGTAAAAATTCAGACATAACATACAACATACACCCGCATACGTACTCAAATGTGTGCAGAATAGTTACTGTGCATATAATGTACATCTCTCCATGGGTGATAATAATCTCATCTTAATCATGTTTACAAGATATCTACGTATATCTCAGCTTACATACCAATTACTTCAATAAAAGCACAGAGAAAATTCATAAAGAATAATAAATGATAATCATAGTGGCCTCATTACAATGAGAAACATCAAATAGAAGGGACAGAAAAAAAAGATATATACTAATAATAACAAATACATTTTCTTTTTACTTTACACATCATTGTATCTCTGTTCAGGATCATTTAAAGAAGGATTGCCAAGACAGAAGTTTTAATGTTAATTATTGGTAAATCATACAACCAAATTGGGATCAATAAAGTTCTATCTTATCGTATCTTATGTAAATACAATTATACATTTATTTGGGTCATTTTTTGTTGTTGAATTTAGAATTGGAGGATGAAACCCTCTTCATTTCTGTCACACAGTGAAATTTGGTCTCTGTTTTTAACCAATCCTAATACTAGGAATACTTATTTTAGGTCTGTTCAGGGAATTGAACCGGCGATCATACGATTCCCAGTCCAAGCCCCTTCTGACTGAGCCTCGGCTGGATGAATAAAGTTTATGCAGGTCCTGTCATATAATTGTGATATGAGTAGGAGTATAGTGGGCCATTAAAATGTCATATTAAACAAAAGTATGTCATGAAAATGTCAAAAGAAGCATGACATACAAATGTTCAACTTCACAAGTTATTTAAAAAAAAAAGTCCAAGTATAGTGGGTGTGATATAATGTCATTAAAGTAAGCCATAAAAATGTCAAAAAAGGTTTGTCACACTATAATGTAATGTATGCCATGAAAAAGTAATTTAAATAAAAGTAAAAAAAGTTGTAGTATAAATAGTCATTGAACTCATATGTCATAAACGTGTGATATGTGATAAATAGTCCTGGTATGGTATGTTATACACAACAACAATACTACACTATATACTATACTAACAAGTATAGTATGTCATATAAATGTCACACAAAACGTACGCTAGGAAAATGTCAAACAAGACCTTTATTTAGTATATAGTTTAAAAAGTAATGTATATTTCGTCAAAATAAGATAGTTTAGTTTATCGATGTACTTTGTCCGTTATCTTTTAATGTTGGTATAACGAGGAAGATTACTCTATTCACAATACAAGCTTATTAACATGAGACCTATTTCTTGCAATATTAAGCATTTGTTTTGGCTGGACATCAAAGAGAGACATTATGGAAAACTTGGATTTTGGGTTGTTTTCCAAGAAGAGCTGCAAACAGCAGCTTGACATATTCGATGTTATTAGAAACAGTGATTTATTTTCGAAGAAATGTACATCGTTGGCTGGCTTTGTAATAGGATACATTTGGACTGTGGCTGCGAGGGAGTGCGGTCGTCTTTCAATGGTTGATGGTTCGATCCCAGCCTGGCATTCAACATGTCGATGTGTCGATGTATCTTGTGAAAGATACTGAACCCTGAGTTGCTGTGTGTGTGTGTGTGTGTGTGTGTGTGTGTGTGTGTGTGTGTGTGTGTGTGTGTGTGTGTGTGTGTGTGTGTGTGTGTGTGTGTGTCTGTGTGTGTGTGTGTGTGTGTATGTGTCTGTGTGTGTATGTGTCTGTGTGTGTCTGTGTGTATGTGTCTGTGTGTGTGTGTCTGTTGTGTGTGTGCATGTGTACGTGTCTGTGTGTATGTGTGTGGCGCTTTTAGGGGTCATATAGAGCGCTATATAAGTACAGTCTATTTATCCAGAAAAAAAACAAAATACATAAATATTGGCCTAAAAATTACAGCAAAAAGGTCATAGTATATATATATATATATCTCTATATG
>NW_011359079.1:45631-113707 GCF_000735185.1 Notothenia coriiceps | reverse complement strand
CTTCATGTGGAACCTACTGCTGCAGGTCTCCCTTGAAAAAGAGATCAATGATCTCAATTGGATTTCACCTGGATAAATAAAGGTTTTGAATTGAATTGAATTGTAAGGATTATCTCAAATTGAACTAGTTAATAAAGTATATTTCAAATATATTTGAATGTTTATCTTAGCCGAGAGAAACGGAGTTAACACACATTTACATTCAAAGTAGAACAGAAATAGCCGTGGAGGGACCAATTAGGGATTAAATGCTTGTTCAATTTCTTCAGTGTCCGTGTTAACTGAACGAAGAGCTTCAGCAATTAAAAAGTATCCAGTGTTACATCAGCAGTGCTCTTTAACAAATCACTAAACCCTCAAAGGGTGACGAATGGTGGGAAACACCTGTAGAACGTGTGTCATGCAAATGTGTCAGCTTTAATGGAAGTACATGTTAACCCTTATCTAAATCTCCAAAGAGTAACTTTTTTTCATATCGTGCAGGTGTTTTATTCTATAATTACCATTTTGTCATCACTTTGTCATGACATCTGTTTGTAATGATTTCATATCATTGTTTTTTTTTCAATTACCAATGTATTAGGGTCCTATAGGGTCCCAGTCAAAAGCTCCCAACTTTTAAGGAGACGACCTACCACGCCGGCAATGGACCACACTAAACCGTCTACGAACTGGGGTCGGTCGCTTCAAAACATCAAAGAAGAAGTGGGGCCTGGCAGACAGTGCTGCATGTGAGTGCGGTGACCCTGAACAGGCTGCCGAACATATAATAACCACCTGCCCTTTATATAGACCACCCTCTGAAGCCAGCCTCTTCGACGTAGGACCAGAGATGCGGGCATGGCTACACAACACCGAGTTGGACCTCTGACGTTACACGATAGGGGAAGAAGCTCCCAACTGTCATCTCAGTTTTGTTAGATAAAATAGAATAGGGTGAATAATATATTTACATCATCACGCAGCATGAGCACATAGTCAGTCATTTTAAAGAAGACACAAATAGATTTTACAGAACTTATTTGAATATCAGATATTTTGAATAAAATACATCCGTTTTTTGAGTATGATGAAATAGCAGTCCTATTGAATCTTCCTTTTCTCTTGTGCATATGTTGTCATGACTTCTTTACATTTCCTAACACTTGTTAGCCCACTTGCTCAGTTTGTTGTATTTCTGGCTGTGCACTTCAAATCCAAACAGATGGATAATTTGTCTAAGAAAGGTTACAATAATCAAGAATGTGCGAGCCATATTGATTCCTAAAACACTATAGAGGGCCAATCTTTAAATCCTTTAAACATCTCCCTCTAACAGTGGACTCAAAGGCTCAGATGTAATGTTTATGTAATACATTAGCTGGTGGATGATGTAACTGTTTTTTGAAGTTGGCTAAAGAATCACAAATCAAGTACTTTATGCACTCAAGTAATCAAATCAAGTGCAGTTTTTTTTAACAAAATGTCAGATATATTTGTTCAAGTGCTATTCATCATGAGACGGAGTGGGAGTGCACTGCAGTCTGCAGCCATCACTCAGGTCTCACTTTTAAAGGGCCAGTGTGAATTATTTAGGGAGATCTATTTGCAGAATTTAGATATAATATCCATAAGTATGTTTTCATGAGTTTAAAATCCACTGAAATGACATGGATCTACATAAAGAGATCCTGTTCCACAACGTCCGTTAAAAGTTGCAGTTAGTTTCTACAGTAACTCAGGACAGACAAACCAAAACCCATAAGCGTTTTCTGTTTTTACCTGAAGGTAAATGTACATTTGTCAACAGGCTTGTAATCGTAAGTTAATGCCAGTTGCTACCTACATTTTGTTGCTTTTAAGTAGTGTAATGCTACTTAAACAGCTTCTGAGAGAGGTACCATGAGTTATACGGTGGCTTGATGCGGCAGTACAGCAAAGGTTGAGAGGTGGAGGTACTCAGGGGGTAAATGGGGACTGGAGTTTAAGATTTGTATTGAAAACAACTACACATTTACTGTTGTGCATATGACAATAAAGCATTTCAATCTTTGAAAGCAACTGCAAAGCTAAATGCAGCCAAATACTACACACTGTCCCTTTAACTACATAGATGGTTAGAATGTAAAATCACTTCTCTGACTTTGTCTCTGACGGGTTTTGGTTTGTTTTTTGTTTTAGTCAAGTGTTAACATGCAACTATGAAGGAGCAGTTTTGCTGAAATAAACAGAACGACAGAACATCATGTTCACAGACCTCCATGATGTTCTGCATATGTTGAGGTTACTACCCAGTTGTCGATTGAGACGTCTCTTCCCTTTTCCTTGTCTGTCTGTGGACAGTCTGTCTGCACAGTCTCTTACATTTGACACGGTACACTCCTTTACAAACCTAACTGGAGCTGTATTTCCTGAAATAGGCCAAAGAGCTTGGTCTATTCAGGCCGTAAGTCATGTAGGAGGAGGATGCTCCTGTATTGCTCTCTCATCAGGGGGTGAGAGTGACCCCGGCTATATTAAAACTCCTCACAGGAGTGGGATTCTTCAGACACTCTGACCCCACTGTGGCATTCACACGGCTGTCATAGTTCACATACTTTTCCTACAATACTGTGGAATGTGAGTCCAACACCTTTCTGTCAATGTGGCAAAGTTTTTAAGCACTTTAGAAAGAAGCATATACAAACAGATTGAATCTAAAGTCAGATCTGTGCCCACGTGCAACAGCTGTCCAGGAAGCAGAAAGAATGCTCTCTGTTTTCAATGCTTCTTGAAAACACACTCTTTGAAACAAGCTCTTACGTAACAGCCTGGCTTTCACCAGGGATTAGTTTTGAATTTGAACATGTGAACTTCACTTGCCCCATCACGCCCTGCATGTACATCTCTTGAAAGCACAGAAAGCTTGGAGGCTAACTGTCGGAGGATGAATGAGGTAATGCTGTTACACCCCGATAAAAACACTGTCAAGTACAGGGGAAAACAGAGTACACTGATTTTGAATGAATAGCAAACACATGGGAGCCCAAAGTTAAAATCCACTGGAGCAACAAATTGAACATGCTCTGTCACGTGTAGGCCCTCATGAATGCCTACAGTATATGAAGTGACATGAAGCCTAGGTGAAGGACACAAACTATTGGATTTCTATTTGTGTTGGTTGTTTAATTTCTTTATTGTCGTGATAGAACAAGTCTAAAAATCTATAGCAATGCCAGTGGCTCATTTGAAACCTTGGCTTTAAGCAACATGCTAACATTTGCATGCTAACATGCTCGAAAAAGGAATGCAATGAAAACATGCTGGTGTTTAGCATGTAGGCTATAATGTTTACCATCATAGCACAAAACACAAAGTAGGCCTTCAGCTGCTGCGATGGGAATGTCATGAGTATTGCAAATATTAAGTCTCAAACCAAAGCTTTGAAAGAAAATGACTTGAACAATGAACACATGCTGGTGCTGCTGGAGGATAATCATGCATTTCTCTGAGGAACATGAACGTCTGAAAGAAAGAAATCACGGCAATCCATCCAGCAGATGTTAAGACATTTTGCATTGGATTAAAATGACAGATCTTGAGCAATGCCTCTTGCTTGAAAACAAAGGCTGATAAATATTAGCAAACCTGGTCCCATGCAAGGTGAAATGTCAACAACACTGATCTGTTTTGTAATTAGGATACAAAGAAGATGGGGCTAAAAATGTAGTTTGACTTTTGTAGAATCATGCAAAACAAGTGCCTTCTATTATATTTCAGGTATGCTGCACAAATCTGCCCAAATTCCTGTTATTCTCTGTCTTAAACTCTTGCATTTAATGTCAGTAACTTGTTACATAATTGGCTCAGATGACATCACCATTGCTTCTATTATGTGTAGTTTAAGAAGAAAATTATACTTGATCACAAAGCAGGCCTCAGCTAGCTGCGGCTTTAACAAGAAGCACATGTCAGATTATCTCTCTGATGTAGTTTTCCTTTAAGAAAATATGTTTCAGATTAATAATTGTGCAACATCTTGTCCTGAGAATCAAATACAGTCATAAACTCATCACGCTATTCTTGCATCACTTTGGCAATACTGTACTTACAGGAAATACACCAACCTTTATTGCTATGATTCAATGATACATTGGATAAAAGGAGATTTGATTTGTTGTTCAAACACGCCAAACAGAGAGAGAGAGAGAGAGAGAGAGAGAGAGAGAGAGAGAGAGAGAGAGAGAGAGAGAGAGAGAGAGAGAGCCGTCTTCAAGTGATGAAGCAGATGGTAATCACAGTCTAGACAGGCAGGGCAGAGAGGAGGAAGGTGAGAAGGAGATAGGCCTCGCTGCTAAATCAACCACCCACAGGAACAACATTTTGTAGCCTTTTCAAAGACTCCACACAGCACAGATTCCTGCAATGCGAAAAGCAGGCAGTCAAATTATCACCGTAGCGCATCATGATGAACCAACAGTACCAGACTAGAATATTAATACGCTGGTATGGCGGAAATAGGGAGCATGTGTTACTGTAAATCAAAGCAGTATATCACAATCTGTTTTCATTATGTGAACAGCACTTGTTCTGCTCACAAATACAAAAAAGACATCCAGTATGTAATGACAAGAAAGCCTCAAATGGTCAGAACAAGTATGACTTCTGACCTTCACAAACACCCCCTTATTCTCTGGTTGTACACTTCAGTGCTGTTCTGTACCTGAGGGAAAACAAACGGATTTCCCCCTCTGACAATGCCTGCAGTGTTCGTACCCTTGGACCTTCTAACATAAAAATCAATGAAAAACTCATCTCACTTCGCTGACACGGTTTTAACCTAGGTTTAAGACCCCCAACCCGCAGACATTTAAATTCACAGCGCATTCTGTATCGACAGGCCTCTGTAAACTGAAGGGCGCCACAGCAGCGGCTTTATGTAAAAGAGCATTCTGTCAATAACACTGGATAATCAGAGGCTGCAGTGTGGAGACTAATAGCACTGTACGACAGGGCTGAAAGGAACACATATGACACACACAAATACTTAGAATACATCTGTGTTTTTGTATAGCTGTACATCACATCCCTCAACCATTTTCTGTTTACCAGCAACAATTCATTTTTAATTATCATTTCCTTTATCGGTGTAAAGCTTTACCGCTGAACATAATGTGGATCTGCCCTGGTCTTCTCTGACAGTTTACAAGAAAAACACTGATGTAGTTATTCCCACATTAAGAGGAATTGATTAATGAGGGAATCATCGGACACATTCATTATTTGGACTCTGCAAATTCACTGTACTTTAGCTCAGTGCCAGAACTTTAGTGGAGTTATTGTGCCCTCTAGTGTCTGAATTGTGTCTTTCTTTTAGACACAATTCTAATCTTTCTAAGTATAATTTAACTTAATCTAATGTAGAGATACAGTATAGTCACTGTGATAACTTGTCAAGCATAGTACAGGTCACAGCTTTCCTTTGAAATAGGTCTTGTATGTAAATGTATTTTTGTCACAATGTTATTTAATATGTGTATCTGTGTACTTGTATTACTCAGTGTTGGGGAAAATGTCTGCACACTGTCAAATGATGGAGACAAAAAGCTGGTTCCCTCAAATGTGCTCATGTATTTGAAAGTCTAGGCTTGATTTTCAGTCCCAACAACAGTTTTCTTAGATTTTTCAGTCTGTATGCAGTTTATCAATTTTGTGGTTGAATAAGATAATATATCTTTCTTGAAGAACTGTTTCAAAGAAAGTGTTGTCAATCGAAAGACATGTTTTAATGTCTGCAGGGGATCTTAATGGATTTTTGTCTGAATGCCTAAATCAGTCCTGTTATCAGGGTGCAGGCAGCACCATCTGCTGGATTTAGTTTTTCACATACAAAATATGTATTTTACATTAAAAGCTAGTTTTATGTCACTTCATATAAACTAATGACGCAATCAAATAACTGGAAGATATCATATATAAAAACTAGGATTAGTATTTTTTGAATCAGCAGCATGTTCTATTTGGCATTCCTAAACGAGGAAAAGGTTGTAAAGCCTGTTAAAAACATAATTATTTGCTGGTAAATACTAATTTAAGGGCATGCTTTAATGGCTGCTTGTGAATTGCTCAAAGTCAGCCACATTCCGCCTTTACTTGTGGCGCTGAGGAGGAGCTCAGTTGTTTATTCATTCACGTCAGCCCCTCTCGCCTTCCCTTCCCTCCTTCCTGCTACACACAACGGGGACCCACCGTTGTAACTGTTTTTCCCATATTGAAATTAACCACAATCACGTCGCCACCATAAACCGATTTTGGAATCAGGTGAGTTACGCATTTCATATGAATTTCTCTCGGTTTTGACGGTTATAGAGGAAATGTCTGTGCCGCCGGAGCGTTGACTTGTCCGGCCCGGCGAGGCGGAGCAGTGTTTCAAGCGTAACTTATCAAATTCCTCCTGACCAGGATAAAAAATGTATGCGGGTAATATCTGGCTATTTTAACAGCCTGTGCGTTTTCGTTTTGCGGTTTCGGTGCGGGTTTTAGCGCTGCGCTGGAAACAAATGGTCGATGTAGGTCAGCAACTACAGTCAAAATGTCGTCTTTTCTTTTTTTACTTCCACATTCTCTCATGCCACAAACAGATGGCGTCGAGAGGGGGGATGGAGAGAATAGGGAAAGAGACGCATGAAGGAGTAAGGGGCTACACCAGGCCACATTAGCCCGGGTCTGCACATCACTAACCCGGACATGCACATATACAACATTACCCTCTCAGAGCCAGGACAGCAGGCCGAGATGTCTTGAGCAGGCCTGTCTTCAACAAAGTTTTTGCTCTTAAGTTGTCGGGCCTTTCTTTTAAAGATACAGTGCGAGTTTCATATGAGGGGTGGGGGTAATGTTTTGTTTTTTTAAACCGTCAAAAGTGTCCACAAGATAAACCTCACCCATTGCAGCTTCGGTACTGCATGCAGTGTGGAGCACATTGTGGTCATTGTGGTCAGTTTGACAGCTGAAGCACCGGGAGATGCACTGCAGCACATGACCTGTAGCCCGGCGGGATGCTCCTCCTCTGGGCAGACAGGCCACCAGTTGGCTGACTCCTCACCGAGATCAGTGATAGGCCACAGGTATCCTCCACTGCTCTAATGAGGGCACTGCATCTCACACTGGCTGTACAGGGATGTGATGATGCTCTACTGTATATATCTGGATCTGCAGACTCCTATTTTGGACTGCTTCAGTGCCATTTTAGATGCAAAGCTAGAATGATTATCAATGCTGACCCCTTGCACACCTGCCATGCAGTGCCTAATGCAAAGTGGATGGTGCACTGTATGCAGCAGGACAAATGCATACCAGTTGGCAGCCCGGGGCCTATTGATGTGCTTCAATATGGTTCAGTGTCACTGCACTTCAGTGCCTGGCAGTAATTAAAAAGACATCCTCCCCGAGTGGTCTATGGGTCATCTGATTGATGGTCATTTAGATGGAAATATTCAAATGACTCAGCGTTGTTCGACCCAGGTAATATTGACATGCCGATCTTAGTTCCTGCTGCAGATCTCACTGTTTTGCAGATTGACCCATTTCTGCTGTCAGTTTCTCCTGAAATGACACCTTGACTAAACTGATTTAATCATCTCAGTGCCCAGGGGAGTGAAGGGCGTCAACCATCTCTATCCAACTCGACTTCTCTAGTGTTATAGTAGCCATTTGTCAAAAGATCCTATTTCATCGCAGCTCTTAGATTGAATATACTCCAGACTTTCAAGAGTGACAAGTGATGATGTCCTGGTGTTTTCTCCTCATAGAGCCAAACCTCCACCTCTGTATTCTAAAGATTGCATTTAATGGGCCGCTCTTACTGGACTTCTTTTGCAAATTGTCAAGCAGCTCCAGTGAATGACCAGCCATGGGTAAATTGTTTGAGTGATCAGCCTCCCTGAATGCAGTTTAGAGCTTCCTTGACTTACACCGTTTGATGTTAACCTCTCCAGTCTGTTTTTGCTCGAAGGCATCTCGCTAAATATGAATTCGCAGACTTGCCATCTCACAGCTGACTGCTATATTTGGTTTCTTATGTGTTAGCCCTGTGTTAATGGTGTCTATACGGCTCTGCTTATGTGGAAATGTTACCGTGTTGGTAAAGAATGATGCACGCGTTGTGTTTTGGTATTTCATCAAGACTTACTTAATATGTAGGGTTGAAAGATTGATTGATGATATAAAACAGTATTATACATTATGTATGGTCATCTAATATGTTTTCACATTGGCTCATACTTCCGCCAAAAATATGCCTCCAACTGTAACAGTACAGTTTATATTGAATTGTTTTGATCGATAATATGTCATAACACTGCTGCTGCTACTACACGATATGTATGCTTCTTAACGGGTCATAAGCCATCCATCCATGGATCATCAGTGGCAGGGTGGATGTTGAATGAGGTCGAGCAAAGCCAAACAGGAAGCCCATCAGGAAATCCACAATATGCATAAAAAATACGGAATAAATCCTCCTAACTGACACTGAAAATTACACACGTCTTGTAAATGAAGATGAAAAAAAATTAGCTGTTGTCTATTCTCTCTCCCTCCTGTCTTTTTCTGGATGTGTGGATATAGCTGTGGTAAAGGTTTAGAAAAGCTGATGATGGTGTCAGCACATTGCGGTGCTCGGCTGTGCTGCAGGCAGGGTGTAAAAAAAAAAAGAGGCTGATGTTTCTCGAAGCACAAAGGCCTAATGTGTAGGGCCTGTTTGTTGCAGCCGTGCTGAGCGACCTCCAGAGTTTAATGCCACTGTGTTTGTATGTATGAGTGTAACGTGCCTATTGGTACGCCACAATAACAAGGGCTTCTGGAAAAATACGGCCTGCAACATTGAATTAATTGTAAACAAAATTGAAATCTAGCTTTGTGTTGTTAAGTGGGCTAACAGCTTTCTCTATATGGCTTTAATAATACATGCATCTTGCTATTCTCCCATTGCATAGCAGATGACGTTTTGTTGAATGTTTTAGCTATATCACAACCGTTGGCATCATTATCTGACTTCCGGGCCATGTGAATAAATGTTATTTAAAATATAACTATGATTTGACATAAAAAGAGTGTTTTCAACATTTGTTTTTTACCTATGAGAAAAAGCAGTGTTGTTTATAGAGATGCTCAACACCTGATCTAGATTGAAACAGCTGATAGCAAATTGTCCTGTGATGGCCTGTGTTTTACCTAATAAGTAAGCTAATGCCAGGGATCTCTATCTCAAAAGCTATTGCAACTATTGCAATGATATTTGATTTTCATGATCCTCAGAGGATGATCCCGGATAACTATGGCAATCCCTTAAATGTTCCTGTAGCTCCACCATCTGTTAAAAGTTTCCAACTATTTTGCGAAACATCTCAACATCTATTAGATAAATTGGCACACTTTTGTGCGGACATCCCTGGTCCCCGACGGCTGAATCAGACAGACTTTTAAAAAACTGGTGAAATTGCTGCCTCAGCTGTTCTTTGTGTTGTGTGCGATGTTGGCATGCTATAAAGCTAAGAAGATGTTGAACACAGTTGTAATCAAAGCCCTCTACTCACTGTAGTCTCTTAGTTGTGTTATTTATGCTTAAAATGTAGTGTTCATTTTTTGTTCCAAGCCATACAACTGGCAAAAAAGATCTCTGTTGGTTAATACATAATAGAAGAATTTAAAAATTCCCATACAATTTGAGCCAGTCAGCTTCATAGAGTGTAAGCAGAGGAAGTTTTTAATAGACAACTCCAGTGTGTGATGCTTATTAGGTGCGAGTCGTGCCTGTCAGTTTTGGTCTCGCTGCTGGTCTGGCTAAAAGCCGTGCCTGCCAACTTTTACTGAGCGAGGTTGTTACTAGTTGTCTGATGAGTTGGTTTGCCAGTCACTCCTCTCAAATCTTGCCAAACTCTCAGTGGGAAGAAAATAAGCTGTTGAACGTTGTTTTTTTTTTTAAGTTTAAGAGAACATGGTACCTCATAATCTGGTCATTATTTCATAGCTGAAATGATTTGAAGTATGAGTTAAAGTATTCTATTCTCATATCCTCGTTATACATTCTCATGAATAACGACGACTGATTGCTCCACGTTTTCCCTTTTTCCTCTTCTGGTTGGATCTTGATTATTAGCCACCGGACTGACAATGATAATGTGTGTTCGGTCACGTGTAACCACATTTGGTGTTAGCCTGCAACCTTGATGTCTCTGAAAGCCTCTGTTCACTTAGCAAACTACCACTTTCCTGCCTAGTGCAGATCAGTGGCCTAGTTCATGCCCTCTTGAATGTAATTTTAGCCATGTGTGTGTTTGAGTGCATGCATTGTGTGTATGTGGTTGTGGACGACTCTCTTTTTTGTCTCCTTCTCTTATCGCCTCTGTTTCCTGTCCTCTCATTCCCTCTCTGTCCTTTCACACTGTTACTCTCTCTGTCAGTAATGAGGCTTTTATCATGACACTGCAGTACCTGAACAGTGATGCTGAGGTAGTTGCATCTGTAGTTATGAAGTTTGTTGTGGTCAGCTTAGCTTCCCCTCTGTGGACAGACACACATTATTATTGAGGGAGTTGACAGGAAGGCCATTGAGTATCGGTTTTATTGACACCTTGTGTTGTAGCCATTACTGCTGATATCTGGTTTACGCTAAGGCTGTAAATGGGTGACAAGTAGCTGTATTAAAGACATTGACAATGAAGTTGCTAGTTTAATAGTATTTTGTAGATTAAAATGAGTATGAGGACTAAGAGAAACCATGTCTGTACCACATCAGATTTACTAAAGGAAAGGAAAAGCAATGGGATCCATACAAAGACTAAAACTAAAGATCTGGTCAAGCTAATAGATAACATTTTGACCGCCATATTTAGTTCACGGTAATGTATTATTCATTTTCCTCAAATAAATATGATGCCATGACCAAGCCAACAAATCCAAATATTAAAATAAGATTTAAACAAACATGCGCCCGAGTAAAGACCTCACAACTTGCCCCCTGCATACAGTCTGACCTTGCTGCTGGGTTCACTCAGTAACACTGTTTGTGTACCGGCTGCTGAGAATCAGCTGTAGATGTGAGGAAGGAGCTTGCAGCGCATGAATGTGATGCAAATAAATTCACATTGAACAGATTTTATCCAAGAAATGCTGCAAGGTGTATAATTGCTTAGAATCCAGGCTGATGTTGAATTAACTATAGAAACATTTTATGGTAGAAGGGCAACATGTTTGTCACACATCTGCCAGTAAGCATCATCTGGGCTGCCGTCAGCCTGCTAAACCGTTTAGGAATCCGGAGAAGGCGGGACAGTGTCCAAAAGCATTTATTTTATTTGCTTGTTGTGTTTGAGAAAGGAGCCACGGTTTGAACACTGTGAAGGACTTCCTAGAGAGACTGTCTGAAAATGTGCAAATTATCACCGTTTTAAATTATATCACTTCTCCTGCCGTTTTATGACAGCATATTTTTGTATTCGCCTTCTACTGTGGCCTGTAATGGACTCACTCTTTGGCATGCAGTGGTGAAACTGTTTGCTGTTACTGTCATTGAAGGTAAAATGGTAAAAAAAAAACTGTAATGTAAGAATCTGGAAGATCTTTTTTTCATTGTCTTTGGTGGCACCTAGAGCAATAAGGGGTCATTGTGTGTTTGCTGGATCTCACTTCCCAGAAATGCAGTGCTTTTGTGATTTATACCTGATACATCATGACACAAACACCCAAATGCAAGCGCGTTCATCAGTAGGCAAGATCACCATTATGTGTAGATTTAAGGTGGGGTATGTAATTTATTCCAGAAACACTTTTTGTTATATTCCATGGAATGCTCTTAACATCCCGATAGCAATGAATAAATTAAATGCTTTGACAATAAATACATAAAAAAATGTCATCTGTGGAAGCCGTGGTACTGTAAAAAGCACGACCAATCATCTGAGCCGGCCCGGCTAAAATAACTGGATAGCCTACCTGCCTGTCAGCCTTCCATCTGTGCACAAACTTATCTCGTGCCCTCATTGGTCATGTGCGCGTTCGTGTGTGTTGGAGGAGGGGCTCTTTAAGGAAGTGGCAGATTTTTTCCGGTTGTGTATTTTCTAATTCTAGCGCACTCTAACTGGTTTCTCCAAAATTACATACCCCACCTTTAACCGAGTCAAAATTTAAATCTTCAGGATTATTACAAAAAGCGTATTTTCTGAAATTGTCACTGTTTTATTACGGGATCATTAAACCTCTTGTACACAATGTCATCCATATATTTTACTTATGAACATATTGATTCCCTTTTATGTTACATTTACATTTTCACACACAGCCAATAGGTGCTTGTCTGCTGTTTATTTTAAGATTTAATTTTGACAGCTGTCCGTTCTGTCATGAATTTCAAATTTTAGGAACCCACTGTTAGGTTAAGAGAGCAACATGTTAAGCAAGGAAAAATGGTCTGAAGTGTCCTTGAGCAAGGCACTATTTCTCCCTCTCATCTCTGTGGGCGCTGTTGTAGATCATCTCCGATCAGATAAAGTCTGTTAGGGAGAGACTTGTTGAGTAAAAAATCAGCAATACATGAGTGTTCCTGGAAGAGAACATATAAGAAGGAAGTGATGAAAAGGGGGTGAAAGGAAGAGAGAGAAAAGGGGAGGGGTGTATCCATGGAGACATGAGGAAAGAGTGATGGGAGAGAGGAGAGAAGAGAGGGATGTATAGTTTGAAACTGTTTGTTACAAAGCTCTGGAACAAAATGGTTGACCCACAGCAGCATTTAACAGAGCAGCAGAGGCGACATTTATTTAGACTTTAAATTGTGCAGGTTCTCGTAATTCCATTCAAAGTGATTTGTTTAAGAGCTTTGTGTTTTGACATTTTAATTATGCTTTTCTGAATTTGAAACATACAGTAAGAGTGAAACATGGATGGAATAAAATGAAAATCTGGGGCCATCATTTAAAAGCTTTAAGGTTAATTTATGTCCTTTTTTTTCAGTGTGCGAAAAAGCACACGTCCCACCGTCCGGGACGTGTTATTTACAATATCGGACAAGTAGATCTTTAAATTGACTTGTCCGATGGACAAGTGACGTTTTTCGCCCTTATTTATTGACAAATTATTGATAAATTCAGCTTACAAAAGGCAGAACTAATTCGTAAATTGTCTCTGTCCGCCATTGTTGTGGTTTTGCTTGTCGATTCCGAAGGAAATGCATCTCGCCGCTTTCCCCTTTGGAGTCGACCGTCACGCCGGCGTGATCAGATCAGATGACCTGTTCAAGCCGGTGCCGCATAAAAACAACAGTCTGGACAACATTGCCGTGTGTTTCTGTCGAAAGTACTGGCACTATCCCAGTCTTTGTTTCATGCAAAAAGACCCAGTAAACACGGAGATACGATGATATAAAGTTAATACATTTCAAAAGTATGAAAAATGAAAGCATATATTTGAATATCTTCGACGTATTTGATCATTTTACGAAACGGAAAATACTGGAAACTGTAGATCCTGCTCAACAGGATGTATGTGTGTATTTCTGTCGAAAGTACTGGCTTGAAACTATATGCCAGTCTTTGTTTCATGCAAGACCCAATAAACACGGAGATACGATGATATAAAGTTAATACAAATATATTTCAAAAGTATAAATAATGGAAGCACATATTTTAATATCTTCGCCGTATTTTATCATTATACGAAATGGAAAATACTGGAAACTGTAGATTCTGCTCAACAGGATGTATTTACCAGGGAGGGGGTGAGGTTATCAGGTAAACGGAGTGATACGAAAAGAGACGAAGAGGGACGGCGGGAACCGAAGAGAGACGGCGGGAAATGGAGAGAGACGAAGATATACGAAGACAGGCGGCGGGAGACGAAGAGAGACGAAGAGAGACGAAGAGAGACGAAGAGAGACGGCGGGAGACTGCGATTGAAGTAAAGTGACAGACAAACATTGAGAATTTAGATATAGTTAGATAGATTTAGAGTTTTGAACAGTGGCGGCGCTAGGGGGTGGCTACTTGGGCTCAAGCCCCGGATGTTTTCTGAAAAGCCCCGGATGTTTCAGTTAAAAAAAAAAAAGATTTTTTTTTTTTTTCTGAAAATGTCTCGGGAGTAATGTGCCGTACCGGAGTGCACCAGAGGGGCAGCCACTGCGCGACATTAGCCTGAGTACTGCGTAGCCTTCCCTGCCCTGAAGAAGAAGTGATCCTTCCTAGAGCCTGACGAGTTATTTTCATTGAAGCAGGCGTCACAAGCTGCAGAAGCAGCAGTGTCAGCAGCTGACAATAATGTCATCACCAGTAGTGAAGAAATGGATGATGTTTCAGGTTTGTGAATCTAATGGTGATATCTGCACTCTGGCTGACTGAAGAAGTGAAAAAGAGTGATGTAACGTTAATCTTATAGCTAGTAAACATGGAGTAACCACACTAAGTATACCCTTATATGTTAGTATGTATACAGAACATGAACAATTATCCTAAGATGTAACGTTAACCCTTCATACCTCTAAAATAACGTATTCCAATTTTTATTTTGTTTTCGCTCGTGGAATTATACCGGCTCTCGTTTCAGTACACATAACAACGGAACCATAGCAACGGAACTGACAGGCAACGGAACTGACAGGCAACAGTCATAAATGTGACTCTTACACTCTTTACGTCACAAACAAAGATGGTGGGTGAGAATAGATCTTTAAAACGATAAGCAATGCGCCAGAATCAAGGTGAGAGTATCCGCATCCTTTAAAACTCTACGCACATTCGTTTCACCGAAATAAGTAAACAACTGTATTTGAGTGAGTTAAGGCATTAGTTTGCTTCATTAAAGGGTGTTAATGAATAAGTGTTCTCCAGTGCCTTTTGTCCGCTTTAAAGGGGACCTATCATGCAAAATGCACTTTTGTACGTCTTTTATACATGAATATGTGTCCCCTGTGTTCCAGGGATCTCACCAAGTGTCAGAAAACACAACCCTCTCTCTTTTCCTCCATACCCAAATCTCAAAAAACGGGGCTGCAATGGATCTGATACAGACTGATCCAGATTTGAATTATTTTCTACGTCACAGAAGTGGTGCTCCGCTTAGTGGTCAATTCTCCACCCATCAGGGGAATGTGGGGTTGAGCCACGGCCGGCCATTGCCGCTCGAAAGCGCTGGAGACGCTGTAGTATATATGCCAGGCCTGTAAGTGGCGCTGTAGTCTGCCACAAAAGCAGCGAAGAAGACTTCCCGCGCATGGTTGCCATGGTTGCCCTTCTGTTTATTCTCCGCTGTGACTCTTTTTCTCCCTCCCCGAGGCAAGCGTTTGCTCCTGACAAACACCCACCTCTCCGCCTCTTCCAAGGAACGAGGGGACCGTCCGGCAGAGTTTCAGTTAGATTAACATTAACATGCCCGTTAAAGTTTAAATCTTCCGGACAAAATTAGAAAAGTGCCAGTCAAAGGTCTTCTTTGTTATTTATTGAGCTTTAAAACAAATGAGTAATGACTCTATATAATCATATAAGAATAAAACACCGAGGACGGAGATCTCTTTTTCTCCCCCTCTTCTCCCCGCTGCAGACTAGCAGCTGATCTCAAAGCACGCTCCCCTCTCCTGCAGGGGATGTGGTCAGCTGCAGCTCACAGAATCAGCCCCCTGCAAATACAGTACTGGAAAGAGCCAATAGAGCGAAATGAGGCATGGCTAAAATGCAGGATCTTTTTGGTATTTAGAAAAAAAAACTATATTTATATACTTTATATAGATATGGCCCTACAATATATTGTTCAAATATAGCATGANATGAGTACTTCACATAAGATAAGAGATAAGATAAGATAAGACTTTATTTATATTGTGTTTATTGTATTTTGTTACTCTGGCACAACAATTTCCTTCGGGATAAATAAAGTCTTATCTTATCTTATCTCTTATCTTATGTGAAGTACTCATCTTTAAACAGACCTTCAAACAGAATTTGATACAATTGGTGGGTTTCTACTTTATAGATTCTAGTAACCAAACAAAGTAATTACTGTTACCTCATTCACACCAACGCAACTCCGGTTCAAGCTCCGTGCTAGAGCTTTTCAGGTTCAGAACCGGTTCTTCGGTTTAGCTCCGGCTCTTTTCACACTGCCCAGAGTCCGACTGGTGCTGCGTCATGACGTAACCATTTGCGTGCCTGCTTCATAAAGCCAAACCGCGCGCAAACCCCTCACAGCTCACACCGACAACAACAACAATGGCCGATTGTGCTCCAGCTTCCTCTGTACCTCTTCAGAAGACCAGATTGCCAGTAGGTTGCTGGTCTCTTCAGTGGACCACTGCTGCTTGTTAAGTTTCTCCATCGTTGTGTACAAACTGGATAAAACGTGGGCTTTTTGTTGTTGTTCAGGAGTTGATCCCGCCCCTGCCACTGCCCCCGCCTCGACGTAAGCGTGACGTATGTGGTGCTTTTGCTCTGGCCGGACAATTTTTTGGTGCTCGAAATGAACCGGATTCCGGAGCTAAGAGGCTGCTCCGCTGCAGTGTGAAGAGGAAAACCCGGTGCTTTTAAGGCTCCAGCTCCGAACCGGCCCTGAAACACCGTTGGTGTGAATGAGGTAGGGTTTCAACATGATGCTTTAATATGCTCTATTACATTTTTCTTATTGCATCAAAAACCTAAATAGTTAACATTCTTGTTGCGTCTTGTCCAGCTGATCTCTTGCAGGAAACACACATCTCACTAGAAGCAGAGAGCAGCATTTATGTAACAGAGAAATCTTGTTCATCTGGGAGAAAATAAATGTCAGTGAGGTTGTTGGTGTCTCTCTGGCTCCTGTGCAAAGCTTTGAAACAAGCCTTGTGATTTGGTGGATGTGAGGATGTAAGCCGTGCACCTGTTAGGGGTTTGTCCCCTTACTCCTTCAAAAAGAAAGTGTTGTGTAGCCCTAGGTGAGCGGCTGGCCCAGGTGCTGCCTCTGTTTGATGTAGACACTGAGACCGGAGGAAATCCATCCACCTGTTAGATTGCAGTTTGAACCGAGGATGAGATGTTACCCCGAGGGTTTCTTTTCCACAGAAAGTAAGGGTTAGCTGAGGTTCATGGACTCAATATCATAAAGGGGTTTGGATTTTCTTTTCAATAAACAGCCTCAATTTTCGAAAAATACTTGGACATTAGAATAGATGCAGGTTCTTTGAAACATGGGTCAACCCGCTAAAACTAGGCGATAGACTCTTTTCCTTTTGAGTCTGCCTTTCTGTTTTTTTTTACTGCTGGTGTGTCAAATTATTCTGACCTGCATGAAAAGGGGGTTCGCAAATGGCGGAAAGCAGTTACCACGGTTGTTCTTTTTTATATATTTAATATATTCAGTCTCTGTTTAAAGTCTCCAGTAATGTGATTTTTTAAACACTCCAAAGGCCCACAAAGATGCAACAATGATTGTGTCCGATTCAGGTTTTCTAGTTGAGCAGTCTGAGCAAAAGCTGATTAATACCAGTGGCTACTGTAGACTTGTCCCAGGAGTTAAAGCCGAATGTAACCTTCAAAAGCCAGATGCTAGAGGGGCTTTTTGTCCAGAAGAAAATGGCCTTTATTTGGACTCAAGGTCTGTTTGTTTAATGGTAAGATGCCACAGTGTTTAGAGAATACACAACTTCCAAGAACCTCGAAACAGAAGTAAAGGATAACAAGGACAGATTAAGGATCTAGATCAAAATCATGGATCTATATTTTGAGATTTTGGTGATTTTGATAAAACTTTCTTGTTACGTAAAGGTCAAATAGATTCCTTAAATTGCTCACTTCATATATCTATTTAAATAAAAAGCGGTTTCTAGTTCTAGTATTTTGTTATTAGTAATAGATAGAGAAAAGCTGGTAAGAGTTTGGAGCGTGCAAGAAACATGTCACAGAGGTCACATTTAACACGTGGCTAAAAATATGAGATGGGTCTTTGGACTGAGTAAACACAGCTGTACTTTATACTCAGGAGATCTCAAGTGTCTGAAGGAGCTTGCTCAACCTGTTGATGCTATCATTCAGCTGTTAGTAGAGAAACACATTTTTGAAAAGCTGTTTTCAAAGAACATTTCATCTCGCACATTCCAATGTGACACTTGCCTTCGTGGTGTTGGTGTTTGGATCCGGGGGTCACAGGTTCAAACCCCACTGCAGTCAGCATGTCGTTGTGTCCCTGGGCAAGACCCTTCACCCCAAATGGCTCCTGTGGGGATTGCCCACAGTATTGAGTATGTAAGTTGCTTTGGATAAAAGCCTCTAACAAGTGACATGTAATGTAATGTAATTCTGCCTTATTTTATTTATTCTATTCTGCAATCTTTTTTTGCAATTCCTTTGTAGCTTTTCAATAGACCTGAAATGAAGGTTTCATAGAAAGGAGAGAAAAAAGGAGAAGTCTTTAACCTTACCAGCTCGCACCAGCAAAAGCCGGCACATCCATTAGAAGTCATTAAAGCATGACACTGACTCATATGTCACGAGACACAGTCCTGTGTGATAGTTTCACACATGCTTTTATGCATCAATTAAATCCCATCAGGCAAAGGTTATCTAATATGCAGCAGGTCAAAGGATGAGCCCGGGATGAAACCTCAGCACATCCTGTTCGCAGTGACTCACTTTAACAATGAAAGACCAATTGTATTCATGTAAGAGAAGCAGAGTGTCCCACTGGCCTTGATGGTCTCATCTCCTTGACTTCATTGTGGGCAGTGATGGCTCATTCTTCTTCTCCTCTCCCAAAGGTGCATTGAGACATTAAAGTCTCCCACTGTTCAGTTTTTGATGTCAGCATGTGTGGGGTCAGAAACGCTTTTTGGATTAAATGTGTTTTTAAGGGCTCAACAAGATAACTGTTTTGTGTGGGTGCAAAACCCCTTTTTGTTGAGTGGCTTACAATAACAAATGTTTGCACTTTCTGGGAAAATTGTTTGGAACTTTTGATGTTACGAAGCATTTGCCAAGAACCAAACCAATAAATCTGACTTTGGTACAGCCGCTGGACACAGAATTGAATTCATATGTTCTCTTTCTTGCATGGGGGACATCAGAGGGCTGATAACAACTTCCAACCGACTGTACTGTATTGCAACACTGCATTCTGTCATAAATCAAGTCCATCTATAAAAACCAAGAGCAAACGTATTTTCTTGTCCGCCCTATCGTTCTAACACAAAAACACAGGCCTTGAATATATTAGAAAATCCGAGACCTTTTTGATGCTTAACCTAAAGGCATGTTCATACCTAAAGGTGTAAAATGTTCATACCACCCTATACAATTTGCAAGGCAAAACATTTTTTTATTTACATTTTATCTTAAAATGTTGCTCAAATAAACATTGTTTCATATTAGCAATTAATCAAATGATAATGTGTTTTGTGAAAATATACTCAAAGTGCAGAATCCTCGGGGAAACATCACACTTCTTTTGTCTCTTTAAGTTTCTCTTTAGGAAAGGCAATGCTCATGTTTAGCTAAAGTGAAGTATTTACAGTTTTTTCCAAACTACAACATAACTAAAAGGAAAGTTGGATTTCCATTTGTCAGGTGGCCAGATGCACAACTTTGGATAAAAGCTCTTAACAGTAAGTTCAAGATTCATAAGCAATGTTTATCCGTATAGTCCTCACAACCAAGCTGTGATCCATTAATCATTTTGATAGTGCAGTATGATGCTGACTACCATGCTACATTCAGTTAGCAAACATGTGAATGCATGAGCCACAAAAATCAAAGTGTCATCACTAATTAGAGATTAATTGGCATTATAGTGCTAAAGTACAGGATATGACGCACGGTTCCTTAAAATGACTGTTTATTATCAGAGCCCATGTCATGCATTGCATCACATCCTCTCTTCCCCCTCTGGGCGGACTGGATTCATGAGTGCTGGGATGGGCTGGACAGCGATGATTCTCCCACTTCTCAACAAGGTCAGAACTCCACCGTGTCAGAGTGTTTGTTGTCTGCTCTCTGCTGGCTCTCCTTCAGCCTCTCTTCTCAGATGTGTCACTCCATCAATGATTGATGTCTCCCCGTAGGACTTGACTCATCTTTCACCTGCAGCCTGCCTCACAGCTGTTCAGTGAGCACAGACCCACATGCATGAACACACAGCTCTGCACACCATAATACAAGCTCCTCAGAGGCTATGTGGGTTTTGGAGAGTCCAAGGGCTGATGTATCACATGGCTCTGTTTCCTCATGAATCATCTCGCAGCCAGTGTTTTTCTCTCTGTTGAGTTTCTTCCTCTGCGTAGTCTTCTACTTCTTTGTGGATTGGGAGAATATTCCGGAGTGACAGATCTATCCAGATGCTTGCTTCGCCTCCTTTTTTCCTCTTTGTATGAGAATCAATGCGTTTATTCGATGTATGTCCCACCCTTTATTGCCGTTCCCAAGAGCACAGAAATAAAAAGCCACTTTTCAGCTGCAGAGGCTATAATTCCATGTTGTCAGAGCCCATTGTGTTGCAGAAGCTGCATCTGCTCTTGTCTTGTATTGTCTATTGATGGTGTGGGAGCGGCAGGCGCCTCGGGCACAATTATACTGCTTCACAAACTAGCGTAACTGCATTTCCCTACATATGGATCAGTGTTTTCTTGAAGCCAAAGGTGAGGAAAGGCTGAATAAATATGTTTATCCTCTCCGGCAACGGACCTCAAAGCTTTATTCTGCCGCTCAACTCCACAGCGCCTACGGTTACATATTCATGCAAATATGATGAGCGGGTCATTTTATCAACACTGACTCAGCCACAGTATCGTTTCTGTTTGTTTGGCCTTGGTTTTTGGTTTAGGGCAGAGATTATGCGACAAGCCGTAGTTTGTAAAGAGCTCTGCATCACGTTTGGAGCGTATTTAAAAGATGTGAAGGCTATTGACAGCAAGTATTTTGTATAAACTGCTCAGAGCTAAATGCTTGTTTCACAATGGTGCAACTTGTAACATGGTTTGGTCTTTGTTGCGTTGAAGGAAACTCAAGCAAATGTTCAAATATTGGTCTGTTCAGAGGTCTTTGGTACTACTAATACATACAAAAAGTGCTATTCTGGCTCCAGTGCAATCTCTGGCTGATACATTGCTTACAGTTTTGTCCCTGATGTCAGCCTGAAGACACATTTGAAAATGGATAGCATAAGAATGTGAAGTTAGAAAGAGTTTACCACACCTCTGTTAGGCTACTCCTCATCTCTGCTTTAAGACTACACTAGCTACATTAGACTTTATAATGAGATAGCGTTTGACGGAACCCGTATTGTAGTGTGCGTACCAGGGTGAACACATGCTAGATTCATCCTGTTAATGCAGCCAAAATAAATGTTTCAAAATCACAGAAACACATGCCTGGCTGTTAGAAAATGGACATGGAGTAGATGATTCATGTCTTCACAACAGTGGACATGAAACAGAACACCAATATCGTGATTGTTTATTCCAAGGTTTTACTATTTGGCCTTCTTTCTCTGTTTGGAAAATTCAAGGTTCAAAGGAAGGAGAGTCAAACCAATTATGGCAGAGTCATGTTTCCTTGGAGATAACATAAAACAACTCAGAAGTGCTTTACTGGAACTGGACAAACAAACATCAGGAATACATGTGAATTGAATTACTGTTCTACATGGCTGGGCCTGAATCAATTTCTCTCAAGAAAACTGACACAATCCTTCAGTCCAGCTGGGAAGCAGTGTGCTCTGACTGCTGGGCTTAGTCCCTGGAGTATTTACAACAAAATAAAACACTCCACTTCACATCATCTTCGTGTTTGTCCGAACTTGTGTGCCTCCTTTATCCTATCCCATGGTGTGTTGTATGTGAACGTTTCCCTTTAATTGACCATTTCAATGTTTAGCATTGATAAATTGTTTAGTGGGAGAAAAACAAAAAATGATATATAATAAAATGTACATTTTTCCATTACCGACTGTCTATTAGCTAGGATTATTTTGTTCTCTTTAGTTAGCCAACCTATATGTTGTTAGTTTGGGATGTTGTATTAGACATAATATTTAGTAAAGTTGTATGTCATTTTTTTAAAGCATCAAGCCCCGTCTGCCAAACATGAGAATAATTAACTTTTCTCGTGCACAGACACGTTCTCAGCCGCTTTCACACCAAGTACTTTGCGGTACTTAGTTGTGTATGTAGACGATTGAAAAATGTCAAACCAAAGGAATTTGATATAAGTCAACAGAGGTTTTAATTTACTGCCTCAAACCACATCACTGTTGGAATTACATCTGAAACTCAAAAACAAAAAAATCAAACAATACAAAGTAAAATCATCTGATTTCAATCGCAAATTCATTCCAAGCTGCGGATATACTTGATTTATTGTTGATATTAGAAACCATAGTAGGAAGTCATCTTGCCAACATCAACAAACTGGTTTGGAAATACACATATCTTTTGACTGCACAGGTGTCATGTCAATAGTCACTATAATAAAGCTATAATGTTGTCTCTTTGAACAGAAAACTAGTATTCATTTTTTAAAAAGCTGCAAACATACGTTTACATGCTTGCATCCACTGTTGCATGCATTCACACACACACACACACACACACACACACACACACACACACACACACACACACACACACACACACACACACACACACACACACACACACACACTGTTGTTTATTGCAACATTTCCGGACATCTCAGGAAAATGACAGAAGCATATGATTTGGGGCTTTTAGAAGCAAAATGGCATCAGACATCCAATACAATCGTTTATATATTCAAACATATTACATAACCTTACATCATCCACTTATTGGCTCTAAATCTGTTATTTGGACAGTTGGGACATCATGGTCTGATGTCACCATGTTTTTGCAGTTCTTGGAAATCCAGCAGTGGTGTACGTGCTGAAGCAAAGTCTGCATGAGAGGACTTGAGACCCAGAAACACATGTTTACTACACACCACTCAATACAAGATATAGACATAAGTAAATTAATATACTTTAACACACTTACACTTACATACGGAAGAGGATTAGGGCCACATCATTTTCTTTTTGGAGGATTTGAAAACATTTTCCAAAAATTATTTTGGAGAAAAAAGTCAGAATTTATTTTCAAATTCTCCAATTTGTTTTCCTTGTAGCCCTAATCCTCTTCCGTCCTTACACACACAAACCTCACAAATAATTTCTGCTACTTGCTTCGATCACAGTGTATAAAGAGGGTGTGGCCTACGTATAGTGGGCGGGGCTAACCCTCACCAATAAAAGTCAAACGCTGAGACCAACGATGCCTCCCACTACAACAAAGGATTGGTGAGTTTGGCCATGGTACGTTAGTCTGTTTAGAAGCGTTGCGCCTTTTTGATATAGTCCACTCTCAGTGCCAAACCCCCTTTTTGAAAAGTGGCATCAACACAAAGCCCATCTTCACACCTACACACCAAATTGAGGGGGAAAACTGTGATGGACCAAAGACTGACTGGTCAACCGTTAGAGTAATTTATAAAGCAGCTTGTCCTCTAAATGAATTACTGGTAAAAAACCAATAACACTCAAACCAAGTCGGATTACTATACATCTCTGACTTTGATGCTGTTGTATTGAATATGTTATTACATGTGAATAAGTGTTTGAAATTAAATGAAAACATCTCACTAAATGTTCACATATTTAGTTGAGGAAAAAGTACAGCTGCCACAAAGCTGAACTCACAGTGAAATTACTCTCCACCCTTGGTATGAAGTCAAAAGATTATTTAAAAACAAAACATGCAGCTAAGAGAAGCCAGAATCTGTTTCCATTTAGCCAGGAGGAAGTTGACCTCATCAACATGAGAACCGTCACATGGTTGACATCAGGGGGAACCGAACCACGGCACTAATAGTCTTCCTGTCAAATCTCAAAGACTCTGCTCTACCCCTAGATGGTGGATTTAGTGAACAATATATGTGTGTATTCACTCCTGGATTGCCCCCTTGCAGAAAACACTATTGAGACGCATCACGGGTGTCCTCCTCAGACTCCCCTTGACGCCACATTGGTCACAATAAGACATCACTTGTTGGACCTTCTCCTATGGTGCAGTGAATGGTCGTCTGCCACTGCTTGACAGGTCTTCTTGGCTCTTGGAAGTTTAATGCCCTTAACATTTAACTAAGCCCAATGTGGCTAAGCTGACATTTGCACATGACCCTGACCCTGACAGCCAATCACAGCCCTGGGACAATGAGGTTTTCATGGTGCTTTCTCAATTGACTGAAAGATGTACTGTAGATTATCTCTCTTGTTAGTGGTTGTAAGTGGGGCAATTGTGCAAAGCATGTCCCAATGGACTAAGACTTCAGGTTGTCCAGCAATTTTAACAAAACACACTCACACAGGAACCAATTTACACATTAATTAATTCACACATTTACATCCAGACTATTCCTTCCACTCTGCAATCCTGCTGCTGCACTGAGTAAATTGATTCAGATCTATGACAATATTTATCCTCATTGAAGGAAAACCTGTCGTCAGCTTTTTCCCATTTCCCTTATGTTCCCACTGTGTCATCAGTCTTGTGGATGACTGGCTGCCGAGCTGATTAATCGGCTGGCAGGCTGCTCTGCAATCCGACTGTGATTGTGTGACTGGCAGAGGCACAGGATGAATGATTGACCGACTGTACAATTAGTTGCCTCTATTGCTGACTGACCGCCAAGGTGAACGACCGGCTGGTTTCCTGGCTGACTCTCATCATTCGCTTTCAAATGTTTTATTGTTCCTCATTAAAAAACTAAACCAGCAGCTGTTTGTGGCTCTCAGCCCAAAAACCATTGGTCTTATTAAAAAAAGGTCATGAATATATACCTTCATGTTTGTTGGGGACTATTTTCAGCAGGGGATTTATATGCATTTGCTGCAATAGTGTGTATTTCATTCAGCAGTGAGTGTTGAATTGACTCGAAATAGAATACAGGATTTGTGTTCATGCTAATTAACTCCAATTTGATTAAAAAGGCACATTTAGACACACTTGACCAATTTGTGTACAATGATAATAAAGCAAAAACAATAAAAGCCATTGAATGAAGATGTGTTTTTAGACAGATTTAAGAACAGGCATCGTAAAGGGCAAAAAAGTGTGAAATAATTATGTGTTTTTAATGATTTTCGAACAATGGAAGTTTATGGCCCAAAGTAATATGACTAATTGGGCTCGGGTCAGTTCAATTTAGTTTTTAATCTTTTCGTGAGATTTATTGACAATAGAAATGCTGAGAAGGACATAAGACTTTAAAGGCCACAAAAACCCAATTTTCCAATAAACGTTTTGTTATTAGTCTACATTTACAAACTAATGTTCTGTGTGTGGGGTTGGTAAACTCTGGACAAAACAAGTGCACCCATTCCTGATGAAGTAGCTCAGATAACTTGATAAAAACAACATGATATCTTGAACTAATATTACATTACATTTTCTATTGTGCTAAAAAAGGAAACAATAAGTGATCAGGGTTCAAATCAACTAGATGATAGTATGCAGAGATCAGATCTCAGAAACCCATATAAGGTCAGGTAATGAAGCTTGGGAGTTGTTGTTAAAGATCTGTCGAGCTGATGGAGGTGAGGAAAGAGGTCAGGAGAGGACAGATTATCTCGTTCTCCGACAGCCTTTACTTCAGACATTGTTTGTGTTTATGATTGAGTTATTATCTCATTATAGTGTGAGTGATTAGTGTCTCTCATTGCCAGTGTCAACAAAACAAGCTGTTCCCGATGATCTATCTTCCTTTCACTTCGGGCGGTCACAGTCAGGGATCTCTCGCAGAAAGCTCCATATTTGTCCCCTTTCCTTTCCTTTCCTCGACTGCCTCATGAAACAGGCTTAAGTGATGGTTTAGGGTCGAGAGACATCCTGTTTCTGTCTCCCTTCCTATCAATTTCACTCTCTTGCACGCACTCAATCATTAAAGGAAGCATCTGTTTCAACTTTCGCTGTATCTGAAAGCTGATAAATGCCATCTACTATTTGCACACTCCAAATCAGAACAGGTTTAATATATGCTCGGATAAACCCTTCAGTGTTTGTGCATTATTCCTGAAAAAGTATACAGGATGAAGTTCAGGCTGCACCTGCCTCCCAGTCTTTGTTCCCCTAAACCTGAGAGGCCCTTGAACAGACCTTGGAAGATCTTGAGAGGAACAGGACACTTTGTTCCTCCAAAGGGGAAACAAACCATACACACACCAACAAGTTCCTTCAAGACAAAACCAGGCAATTAAAGCTGACGAGTTACAGCTGAAGAGACAAAGTGATAACCGCTCTCTTGACACTTTATTAAATCAATCCAATCAGAGCATGGGAAAAGGCCCCGTGGCCTCTTCATATTGCGTGTACGATGTTGATGTTCTGGTTAAATGGGTCTACAAATGACAAAAACTGCCCTCCATTTGTCCACTAACATCTCTTTAGCTCTAGTCCAATCATGTCTCAAAATGCCGTAATGTGTCTGTGAGGATTCATGCAGCAACACACAGGATGCAGCTTAAAAATAAAGTTGAGTTTCTGTTATCCCTCAATGAGAAAAAGTAAATAGAAGAGAAAAGGCAAATGCAAACATGAATACTAACTAATTGGACCCTTAAAGAGGTCAAAAGAGCCTCACTAATCTTAATGTAAAATACAACACATTGAACTGCAACATAAATGACTGAGTTTGTATCTGGGACAGTAAAAGGCATTTAACAACGTTCATTGCAGCTGTAAATCACCAACTTGGGAAGGGTCACATGTCCGCTGGACCGTGGTTATTAGGAAAAGACAAATTATATTAAAGGTCCCATGTCATGGCCATTTCTACTGATCATAATTCCTTTGTTGAGGTATACTAGAATATATTTATATTGTGCAATTTTCCAAAATCGCATTGGTTTCTCATACGGCATCTCTCTATAGTATGTGTATGCACTCTGTCCTAAACGGCTTGTTGGAGCTCCTGCCCCCCCATGAGCCCAGTGGCCGAGACAGCGAGACACAGCGAAACCCAGCCCGAACACACACACACCCGCAGCCTGGCTGGGAGTTTGTGTGTGTGCTCACACACCGACTCACAGCCTTGCCTCGTCTCAGGGAGGAGAAATCGGCGGAGCTGCAGCTGAGAAAAGATTGAGTGTGTGTGAGGAAGTGCGCGGATTGGTCAATTTGGACCGATTCACGGACTTAACGTAACGGCTCCGCGGACGTAACGTAACGGCTCCACGGATTGGTCCATTTGGACCAATGGGTCCATTTGGGTATGGGCATGTCACTGTACCCAGGAAGAAAAAGAGAAATCTCCAACGAGGCGTTCTGGGGCAGCATAGACAGGTCTTTTCTGTGTTAGAGTTTTACTCGCTACAGGGTGTACTTTGAGGGTTTGTGACTCTGCAGACCGTTTACATGCAGAAAAAGCTTCATAACACACAAGGGAACGGGTAATAACCGGCATGACATGGGACCTTTAACATATTTTTGATATGACAGAATTGAATCATTGAATGTTCGAAATTAACTAAATGTAATTTCTTCATTTAAAGTGGACCTATCATGCTATATTTGAAAAATATATTGTACGGCCATACCTAAACAAAACATGTCTGTGAATTGTTTTGCTTAAAATACCAAACAGATCCCCCATTGTAGCCATGCCTCATACTGCTCATACGCCTCTCTTGCAGCCCAAAAAAAGGGGAGGCGGAGCTAATGCCTGATTAGAATTCTACTGGAGATCAATTTAAATTCTGCTGTGGTAAAATGCCATCCTGTTCTAAACCACATCAAAGATTATTTCTGAAACAGTATGGAGCTCAAATGCTTTTTCTCTTGCGGGTTTATCACAAGGTGAGTTCCTTTTTTTATTTCCTGCTTTTTAAACACATGTGCTCTTCAGTACAGGTTAGCTCTGAGTGTTAGCGAGGCTTGCTAATGTCAACAAAGACGAGATTACGTCCAAAACACGTCAGGCATTGTTTCTGATGGCAATTTTCTGTGGGTCCGCTGCCGATTTGACGTCAGATCGGACGCAAATCTGTATCCGCTCGTTGTACACCCGTTCCCCGATGCACCGGGGAGACATATTTATGTATAAAAGACATCACAAAGTGCATTTTGCATGATAGGTCCCCTTTAAATGTTATATGTTTTTTTTTTAATTGTAATATAGCTTAAATACAAGAAAACGAATTCAAAACAAAACTCTTTTGGTGTCTGTAAATAACTATTAACCAAAATTAGTCATTTCTTTTAGGTGTCTGGATTGTTATATTGACCTTATCCTTAAGCAATTTGGGAGAAGCAGTTGTGAACTCTCTTTCAGAGAAACGGTTGAGGAAATTGATAACACTCGAAGGGTATCATCTTTTCATCTCACTCTCTGAAAGAAAAGAAAAATATCTAATTTCCCAAAACGTTGAACTATTAAAAGCTGGACCTTTTTTGTCCTGAACAATGAGATTTAGCTGAATGGATTAGGCCGTGTATAAAAGCAACAGAGACACAATGTCTGTGCTCACGCATTATCGTAATGGACACTAATCTGACACAACACATCATTGTATTCGTGCTCGGCGCTCCCCGGAACAGATTGCACCTTTTTGACCTAAAAAAAACTCATGAGTGTTGCGCTTTAACAGCATTTGGCTTTTACTCTCCGGTCTCTAGAATATACATTTCTTCAGGCTTCATTCAGTTTGAGTGGAGCTATTATTTTTCTTGTTTTTTAGTTACGCAAGTGTCTCATCGGGCAGAGAAGAAAAGGACAAGCATGTACCTTTTTCTCTGCAAAGCCCTAGTGAGACCCTCCTCAGCTGCTCGGGGGCAACAACAGAAGTCCCTGTGTATCCAGAGGGAGGGAGGCCTGGCCGTAGGGTTGCCAAGGCAACAGGGAACAGTGCAGGCATGGTGGAGAAAGAAGAGCGGGTCTGAACTGATAGGAAAACTGGAGACGCCAGGGGACACCTTTGTGCATTAAGATGCTCCACACCCTTTTGAGGGGGAAAAAGAGAAGGTCCCCTTTCTTCTTCTTTTTTTCTCTTAAACCAAACTAAATTAAACCATAAATAGTGCTGCTTAGGCTGTGTCTGAAATTGAAGAGCCCAATATCAGGGAATGTACCTCACGGGTGGACACAGAGCGGGGTAAATGGGTTCTTTGATCTATTCCTCATGTCTGCTTTGTTGGATATGTGGTCTCCAGCGGAAGGAAAATGAACATGCTTCAAAAAATGTGCTGTTATACAAATCAATGTGACACACATGTAGAAAAGGTAGCCAAATCGGAATGGCTTGTTCAATTCCATGTTTTCTGAACTAGCCAGCTCTTAAAAAAACTGACGGTGTTGTCTTATTTCACAGTGGATAACCGAATGTTTCGCCACACGTTCTGAAAATGTTATTTTTTCACAAATGGTCCCCTTTAACTTGAAGGAAAATGGTCCATCCCCATTTGAATAAGGTACACATATGACATACTGTAGGACTCAAACATCCAAATGTCCACAAGATTGTTGGAGTAGGATGACTGTGTCCAGGACTAACATTTTATTGTACAAATGATAATATTATAGTGTCTTTCCACTAGCCTATATATTGTCAAGTAAACTGTTTATTATATTGTAAGGCCTTCTAGGTCAAAAAAGTGATGATCGCCACAAACTGCATCTGCCAACGAACCAGCCAGAATTCACCATGGTTTTTGTTGCTTCTGTTTACATTCCTCCTGATGCAAATAAAATAAATCACTACAGGAATGCACCACTGATTTTGTTCTGTTTTGTTTTGTCATGTTTTCCTAGTGTACAACTGCATGCTTTTGTGCAACCCGTGACAACAAATGATCCATGAAACATGTATGCGCACATGCCATACTGATCCACTGCAGTTTGGCCATCCATTCTCATGTCAACGGTCTTAATCATTGCTTAGTTTCCAGAGCCTGGGAACCCTGCCACCGTGTTGACTTTAGATGTGGCCCCCTCCCAAACTGGCATGGTTCTGTTTTTGTAGCACTAGGAAGATACAGCTTCACTGGAACTCACACATAAGAAGCCAGAACAGGCAAGATATGGCCATACTTTAGAGTAATGTAAGCAGCTTCAGAGTGTCGTCTCATCTTCAATTGAAGTGTAAATGTTATGCACTTCTAAGACTTTACCAAACATTGAATAGTCATGAGTGTCCTGCATGTGTGTTTGATCCAATATTCTGGCACCGTAATCCTCACACTTTAATAAATACAGATTTCACACTGAATTTATCTGGATTGAATGAATACGAAGTGTATAATATATAAATGTCACTTCCAGTCTGTCACAGTGCTTTCAACAATAAAGCAGCAATTTAAGACGTACATGCTATGTGCAACATGTAGCCTTAATGAGTCACTTCCTCCGGTGTGTGGGCAGAGGTCCATTAGCCTTTGTCACATTTCATTTAGTGAGTTGGGAGGATCTCTAATGGCTCGTGGGAAATAAAAGGTCGAACCTTTTAAAAACATAATCACATGTCAATGTAAAAAGCTGAAACTCTTGTTGCATTATCACGTCACCTTTAAAATGAATCCAGTTTAGTTGGGATGAATTTAAAAGTCAGCAGCAATACCTCTGACATGATGGTTTCCTTTGATAATAATAACCACTGCTGTGAGTGAAATTGATTGGTTATATTCCAACTGCATTGTCCATCAAATACCTTGAAATGTATTCAAATGAGGCCCTTGTCTGATCTTTGACAGCACACATCACAGCAGATGGATGGAGCATTACCAGTCAGCAATTCCTATGTGGGAGATGAGAGGACAAAGACATAAAGGGGGACCATTATTTTGCCAGTTAATGTCTGATTATGGCCAAAATCTGCTCTAACTTGAAACAGAAGAGGGAATCATTAGGGAATGTTTGTGTATGTGAAAGTATCCTCCATCTCATGTCATTGTGTTGGCAGGAGGAGAGTGAGTGGCAGCACTTCTAAGAGCTGGTAAAACAACAAGCAATCCTGAATATGGTGAAAAGAGAACGATCTTCAATGAATTCAAAATAATCCTTTTTTGTTTGTTTCCCTGTTTAGTTTTTATGGTACTTTAAAGTATACTACATGAATCAATGTAGTCCTGCTGATAATGAACTTGTCTTTGATCAGAGGTCTCCAAAGGCCTGGACACAGATTAAAAAGGTTTAATGTTGTGCCGATTAATTCATTTCAATAGAAGATTAAGGTATCTGCCCAAGGAGGTGAATGTTTTAACTCTAAATATTGTCAGAAAAGCATGTCCGCACATTTTCCTTAATTGAATCTTTTTAGCAATTTCCTTCTGGTTTCGGACCAGCTGCATAAATAACGTCGTCAACACGCTCACTGTGAATGTCCCTGACCATAAGCAGACCTATTCACACATTAGCTCATTTGCACACAATATAGAGTTTGTACCTGGCTGCTGCCAGGGTAAAGACGTTTTGATGTCAGGGCTGAATGATTAGGACATTTGTTTTCTCAGATACATGCACAGCTCCTGATAATGTCTTGATGGTTTCAGGGTTACAGTACATGTGTGAAATGGTCAGTTCAACTTAGGTGAAGTATGACTAAGCAAATTCCCACCATTGACCAATAGAAAGCTACCTTGAGCATGCTAACAAGTTGTTATTACTATGAGCTGTGTTGCACAAATTATTTAATCTCCTTTGTTGTACTTAAAACTGTTCTGACAGTTATGAGAAAGCGGTAGATAGTTCAAACAACAACCAATTTGTTATAAACGTAGCCTGCATTTGCAAACAAGCTGGGCTAACACATTTATTAGCTAAGCAATCGCAAGCCTGCAGATCTTCCTCCTCATTACAAAAAAAAGAAAGGCTGGTATGGTGAACTACCAAGGTGAGTTCAACTGAACACTAAATAGGAAATTGAGAGAAGCTCTGGTAGCTGAGTCATTCTACAGAAAAGGTGGAATCTGGGTGATACAAATCTGCTGAAATATATTCCTTCTAAACACATCTAAAACCTGTTAAATAGCAATAACTAACTCTTAACTTGATGAATCCACAACAAGTAGAGCTTAAAGTATTTTTTATATTTTTATACATTATACAAAGCTTATTTATATAGGAACGCCACTGGTGTTACGTGTTACCAGGAAGAAGAGTAACACCAGTGACGGTAACACCAGTGACCATTTGGAAAAAACACTACCATTTTAACAAAATGGCTGCCATGTGTCAGACCAAATATGAAAAGCATAAAAAAGCCTCGGCACGTGACCTCCCGCGTGTGACGTAACACGGGGGACACAAGGGGGAGAGCGGCCGGTGTAACGTATTAATAAACATGGATCCCAATGCTAGTTTCGACACAGAAGACATAGAAGAAGTTGAACATCAATAATCAAATGCATATGACGGACCACAACCTTATAATTATGAGCCTGCTAGGCGTCCAAGAGACCAGGAGCAGCCAAGGATTAGAAGAAATAACGGCCATCGGAGAGAAATTGAGCTGTGGTGTGAGGAGAACCAGTGGAGAACTGGGCAGCTATCTTGGTGAGTGACCGGCGTTAGCTACAGAATGTTAGCTAACGTCACATCACAACATTGTAAAGTTAGCTATCATATATCAGGCTATAACTAAAGTAGCATTGATAATATAGTAACGTTACTGGCAGGACTGTTGATACTGATCCATAACAGAAACTAATGCGCAAGTATTCAGCCGTATCTCGCGTTACCTAATGCAACTCCACACTACGGTGCTGTGTACCGGAGGAGAAACGCGAGATACGGCTGATACTTGACGATCTGGCGGAGAAAGGTTGTGGAGCCTACGTTGATATGTCGTTGTAAATGGCTTGATGGAAAGCAGGTGTGTAGTCGGGGAGGGTGCACAGCTGCTTGCAGCAGGTGAGTGGAGGTTGAGCCGGGAGCCAGGAGTGACAGCCACCACGCACACACAAACAACACAGACAGGGGGAAACAAACAAACACAAAGGAGACGGCTGGAGCAGTACAGCCACCACAGGGTTACCTAATGCAACTCCACACTACGTGTTACGGTGCCGTGTACCGGAGGGGAGAGAGAGCAGCGAAGGGGGGGAGAGAGATGTAATACGGTTTCCTGATAAAGCTGTGGAGAGTATGTGCTGCAGGGAGGTGGATGCACAACGCACCCAGGAACGAACGCTAGCTCCGGTCCTTTTTACTGTGGACTCGATGTCCTGACAGGCTGGTATNTTGTCGTCCTCTCTGTTCTGATTTATGTCCCTCCCCATTTAGTGCTTCCTCGCTCTTGTCGGGCCCGTCCCTTCCTCTTTGTCGTTCCCGTTGTCCACTTCGTGTTAATCTGTTAGTCTGTGTCGGTCCCTTTGATTGCTGTCTCTATTGTTCTCGTGTCCACCCTTGTCTTGTCCGTTTTATTGTGTTTCTGTCTGGACTGATGTTGCACTGCCACTTGTAACCTAACACTTGTTTCGTACGTTGTCCCAATTTGCCGTCAGCCACAGGGCTCATAAGCCTTAATTAGTTTCGATATCACCGACAACAAAACATCTATAAAAACGAGTTATTATTGTCGTTGTCAGCGACCCACCCTTGTCCCATTACTTTAGTAGTTTTTCATGAGTCGTTCCAAACCGGTTTGTTTATTTACTTATGTTATTACGGTTAGAAAAGTCGTTGGTAGAGTTGCGATATTATAAAGTTGTTAGAGTGCCTAGGCATCCGTTTATGCAATATGCGTTAATGATCTTCATTCCTAATTTTTCTATCCATTGTACCATCTCGATTTACTAGTCATAACTCTTATTATACGCACAGATTTAGAGAAATTCAATTAAGACTCGAAAATAATAACGTTTCTCGAATCGTCTTATTAGTTCTTGTTTGTACATTTGTTATCTCGTTTTATCGTTACCAAACGGAAAAATGTTACTTTTCAACCGAGTAGGTTAAGGAGATCAATGATATCCATGCGACATTCCCACACCAACGACGTCGATATATCCCGGGACTACACTCGATTCACCGACTTTACTCTACGTTTATGGATACGCAATGAGAAATTGAATAGAGGCGTACATGACCGATATCCAAAACCGTAAATACTATATAGGACAGTAGGACCGGTCGTTATGCGCTGGTACAACCTCGTTTTTCATTTGTGCGGCGGACCCGGAACTTCAATAATTAATAAGTTCCACAATGCAAGGGGAGGTTAGATCCTATACCGCTTCCCCTCATTGTTGTGTCTAACTCGGCTCCTTACTTCTTTTTCTCTCCTTTGACTAGAGACGTTCGCGTCGCTCCGTCCAGTAAAATTACTGTTTTTCTTGTGTCCGACGTGGTCCCTGTTAATCGACGTCATTTGATACAGCCGGTTCAATGTCCTTCCCGTGTTGGAGGATTATTAACTATTGGTGTTCGGGAGATGTGTCTCTGGTCTCCTGTACGTCGGTCTTCCTCTTGCCTCTCTCTCGCCGTGACCGTCCGCGAAAGGCGGAGTTCATTGTTGGTTTGTCCTCCCTCACGCTTCTTGTTAGTCTCGCCTGTCTCCCTCCTTATTGGTCACGGTCAGTTTTGTGTGTTTGTACTACCTGTATTTTTCATGCCATGTTTTTGTGTTTTTCAGCTTTTGTTTATAACCTTTACCTTTTTGTAGTCTGCATTTGGGTCCTACCTTTTTCCACGATTCCTAACAATGCTGTTGTATTTTTGTTATAACTAACTATTGTAAGCTTCACTCATTTTCAAATGCAAATGAGAAACCAAAACATCTGTTTGTCTGCTGAAGACTGAGTTCCCTGTTTGGCAAGTGCAAATAACAGATCAAATATTTGACTTGCCTTAGTTGTTCAATTCCATAAGGTTCATAATCAATGTTTTGAGGGAAAAGAGTCACAAAAGAAAAGCATAAATAGTGTTTTATTAATTTGTCCAAGGGAATATAAAAAAGGAAAAGACATTTTAACACTGAACGACTGCACTGCATTATCCACAAATCACATCATTCACCCAGACATAAATTACATTCAAACAATACAAGCTATTGTGTACACCCCGGATAAAGTTCAGTTTCTTTTTTAATGTTTCGAGGTTTCCTGCTCTGTTGAAAGAATTATTCATATTTTATTTGCTCAATATTCTTGTTTTAAAGAAAAGTGCGCTTAAAGGTGGGGTATGTCATTTTGGAGAACCCAGCTCGAGTGCGCTAGAATTTGAAACTACGCAGCCGAAAAAAATCTGCCTCTTCCTTACAGAGCCCCTCCTCCAACACACACGAACGCGCACATGACCAATGAGGGCACGAGATAAGTTTGTGCACAGATGGAAGGCTGACAGGCAGGTAGGCCATCCAGCTATTTTAGCCGGGCCGGCTCAGATGATTGGTCGTGCTTTTTACAGTACCACGGCTTCCAGAGATGACATTTTTGAATGTATTTATTGTCAAAGCATTTAATATATTCATTGCTATCGGGATGTTAAGAGCATTCCATGGAATATAACAAAAAGTGTCCCTGAAATAAATTACATAACCCACCTTTAAGCTATTTAATGATCCATATTCACTAACTAGTTACTTTGTCTATTTAACTGTTTAGTACGGATTTCTTGTCTGTAAACAGCTATTTACTTATTTACTTTTTTACTTAAATTAAAGTGTTGAAACCATTTTAAATCGTGTAAATTAAATGCTTATGTTAAATTGTTAATACACCAACATGATATGGCAATGATAAAATGTTGTTTAAAGAGCGTAATGTTTTACGATGAGAACCACATGTGAACGTGCTAACATTAGCTAATTAGTGCTAAACACAAAGTACAGTTGGAGCTACATTTATTCTGATGGGGAAATGAACTTCTCTACCATGTAAATAGTATTTATTTATTATTTAGCTGTAGACCAGAGTTGTGGATCTAACAACACTTGTGTGGATCATACACATGAAACAGCTGCAGTCAGTAAACACAGCATAGCTTGCTCCTGTGATAGAACTCGACTCACTACTCCTTATTTCCCGACAGCGCAGGACGCCTCCCCCTAAGCTCCCACATAGGTGGTGACGTTTAGAAAGTAAACACCAGAGAGCACATGGTGTCTCTGGTTGAGAGCTTGCATCACTGCAACAACTCCCACAGGACCTCATTCAAATATTTACGGTAGCTAATAAATCCAAGACTAACGGGGGCTCAGTTAGTGGCCCCAGGTTGTCTGCTGAGATAATGCCCTGCTGGGAAACACAATTTCTGCACAACATGGTCATACATCAACAAAATGCAGGATAAAAATGGGATTTACAAGTGTGTCTCTCCGCTACCTTCCACTGCAAAGACTACAATTTGGCTAGATGGCTAACACACCTACAAACTGGCTACATGCTAAAGTAGCAGATGGTGTGTTTTGTTGAATTGATGGGTGGTAGCACATAGATTGTAGTTCACCAGCAAGCTGTCCATCTTGCATAATGACTGGGTAACTGGCATTTTTGTAGGTAGGTGTAGGGTCATTTGTCTCACCTTAGCAAAAGCGAGTAGATTAGATTAGTTTTACTGACTTTTCCTTTTATCTCTGCATCTGTGCCTTGCTGTCACAACCTTGTCTCTGTCCACCCCCTGGGTCTCAACCACCAATATGCCCGTGTCAATCTTTCCTTCCCTACGAGCCTGCTTTGGTTCGTGCTGCTACTCTCGCTGAGTGGGAGGCTGAAACACCCGTTCATGATCGTGTAATATCTCCTTCCTTCTCGGCTGTTCAGTTTTACGCCTGCTGAGACTGCAACAACAAGCATGGCAGCCCAGCGTGTGTCACCACCCCCCCTCCCCCAGGTCTCCATGTTCTCAGGGCTTATCCTTCTGCAACTCTAGAGGTTTTTCAATGTTTAATCAAAAGAGGGGTGCTTTTAGGGGGCTAGCTAGCACTGTGATACATTAGGACACTTAATGGCCAAATCTGTGGAACAGTATTGCATGCATAAATATCTCAACACTGCATTGAACTTTCGGTGCCCAAGTGATGGTGGTCGCCATGCACACAGCCATATTGTCTAGACGAGAGGTTATAAATGGTCACTATGGACACCAGATAACAAATGATGAGTTGTGGGTAAGTTCACAGAAATTGTTAAGGCCTTGAATGACCCCTCACTTGCAATACGAGCAAACACAATCAATCCAATGAAATCTTTTGTAACAAGTTAATCTAAACTCGTTCCACATGACACCTAAATAAATATAATCGTTACATCGTAAATATATTCATTCAAGTGCAATAAGTACATTGGCTCCAGTGCAGACATTGCCCTCAGGTTTATATATCTTTCTTATGATACAATTAACTGTCAGCTGTGGTGATTTTTTTAATTGTTTTTAACATTTCATCTTCAAACTGCACTGATTCAGAGCACCAATCTTTAGTTGGGTTGTATTCTCTATGATTAAAAAAAAAGCTTGTTGAATGAAAGGCAAACATAATATTGATTTGGTCCTAATTGGTATACAAATAATTTGCCAAATTGAATGTTCTATCCAAATATCAAAGGTATGATCATTATGAAAACAGGACAGGTTGGTGCTGCTCAGTTGTGAAGTTACTGGTACAAACCAAAGTAAAGCTCCCAAGTAAAAAATGTTGGGGTATATCACCCAGGGCCTACAAAAAAACAGAATCTGTAGTCTCTTTAACTTGAACACGTCTCTCAGGTGCCTGCTCACAGTGACAAAGTACTTTGAAACAAACAAAAAACTTGGCTCATACGAGTTATGTCAATATAAAGAGGCCCCTAAAGCACTCTGGGAAAGTAAAGGTATCTGGGGAATCCAAAATACAGGATGACTCATGGGTGTGAAGCCTGCAATGTTCGTATAACTGAGGCCAGCACCTGAAAGGACAAGATGGCTGTTCCTCAACGCCAGAGGCAGATCTGAAGCTGAGCAAGGGCATGAAGGGCAAGTAAACTGCTGTAATGACGCACGTATCCCGTTTTCTTTACTTTTCCCCCTGTATACCATGTCACAAGTACATGCTTGTTTGTCAAATTAGTCATGTAGTGTCCTAATCCATCCTGAAGAAAAACGCAGAATAGATCTGAAGAGAAAGTATGAAATATTAATAAGCATTCAATCTTAATTTGACAGCAAAGTCCCCCTGCATCCACTCCTACTATTTTTTTTATTTGAATTTCTTACTTTATTATTTTGCCCCTTTGTTAGTTTGTTTGTTTACCGTGTAAAGCGGCCTTGGGTCTCTAGAAAGGCGCTATATAAATGTAATCAATTATTATTATTGTTAAGTACTTGACCAAAGAAAGTGATCTTATTAGAAGCAAATATTGTAAGACTAGTATTAGAGCTCTATTCATCTGGAGCTGTTTCAGTACAGGCGACCCACGACGCTCGGTGCCACAGGACCCATCTGCTGGTCTAGGAGAGGGTCTGCTGCTTCTGGTATCCATGAAGGGTGAATCTGGAGCCATATTGCTTAAGGCTACAGATTCATTAACATTTTGAACCTCCCTAAAGGCTCCCTATTAATACCTGCATCTGTTTAGTGAGAGAGGATGTGACAGACACTTTGGACCATACACACGGCCAGGTCAAGGCAAGTTCACTGTATGAACGTTAACAATTTGGCTAGCTTTGTTTAAACGATGGGGTTTTGTGCTCCTCAACCAGATCCCAATAACTCATCCCTGCAAAGTGACTTGTCTCTCACTTGGTCTTTGGCACAGACTGAAGCACTTACGGAGATAATCAGCGGCGGGACCTTGTGATGGGAGCTCTATCAGAGAACTCGACATGAGGCTAGATTAGGCCGACGTCCAATCCATTAACAGTATCATGAGTACATCTAAATCCAAAGTGAAAGAGCTTTAAAAGCTTATTTAATTGAGCAACTGCAATCACATTTGAAACTTCTGTGTTTTTGCCAAGTTTAAGGGTTGACTTTGAAAGACTGCAACTGAAAATATATCAGTAACTGCTCCCAACCAATTTATAAAAAAGAAAACACCGGGTTTGTTTTCCTAGGGTCTCATATTTGTCCTTGTCTGACACTAGAGTTGATTTTTGTTCCACGTCTGACCCTAAAAACAACATGGGTGTAGGTTACTATTCAGGAAGATTTATGGTGCTATTATGTGGAGCAGAAAAGAACTCAGTAGGTGACTGACGAGGCAGAGGCTCCTTGCTGTGTCGGCCATTATAACTCTCACTTATCGCAGGCTGCTTAGCTGAGAGCGCAGCGCATGATTGGTTTGAATTCAAACAAGGGGATGGCAGGGGGGGAAAGTAAACCATTTTATCTAAAAACAATCTATGTTTACAATGTTTAGCTATTAAATGACGCTTAGATGTTTGTTCATTTTAGAAAAGCAATTATCTTTTATGTTAAGTATAGTTATTATAAAATAACTTTAGCTTGTTAATATGTCCTTTCACTTGTTTCAAAGTGTATTTCTAGTGCTGAATTTGTATTGAATGATACATTACATATTGAAGCAGTGTTGAACAAGTCACCAGAAAATTTTTACGAGTTATTACAACTCTTCAAAATTTGATACATTAGTAGATAGTTCATATTTACATTACTTTTGTTACCAAGCAGATACGAGTTTGGATGTTCTCACCATGCTAATCATCAACAGCTACCATAGCTAGCTCAAAGCCAGTTCCCACAGGAATTACCCACAACTCTGAACAAATTAGACACTAAAACTGGGTTTACACATGGATAACATAAGCAAGCAACCTGAGATGACACAACATGAAAAAGTTATAACTTTCATCGTCTTATTAGAGATGCTAACCAACCTCTTACACCTTTTTAGCCCTGGTGTCAAACGAGCTAGCTAACTATAGCACGACCTGGGTCCGTCTCTCAACTGAATGAACAGAAAACTGTATATTATGCTAACAGTTATATCTTTGTTTAACTCTGTATGCAATGTAAGCTTAAGACGATTTAGTTAATCTAATAAAGATTTGAAAAAATAATATAATATTATTACATAATGTACAACCAAAACAGGCGCTCATACATTGTTAGCTTACCTTTAACATTTGAATCCTAAACCTTCAAGTCAGGGGTCGAACGTTATTTTTATAAGTCTATAAAATATAGCTCTATATACAGTACTTCGTGTCAAAATGGGTAGGTCTACAACACTTCCTCTCAACCAGTCCACAAGAAATGGGACAGGGGGGAATAAAAAAGAAGGGTTCAGTTGGGCAGAAGAAAAAAAAACGCAGACTCCTAAATAAATCACGACTAGGTTAAAAATAAACTGTAAAACCTTCAGTGTGTCTATACTGGTGCTTAAATGGCTCATTGCTTTCTTAGGAATGTACAGCGGCGCACAGGTAATACGTCTATCAGAAACAAATCTCCAGGATATCCTCTCACAGAGGCCTTCGAGGAGTTTTTAATATGGACAGCATCAGCATATCAAGCTGAACACAATACAGGCCAAACAAAAACATCTTTCCAGCCAGGCATAGTTTTGTTTTTTTAAAGCAAATTAATATACGGCAGGAAATGAATTGCTAAAAGTAAACATTTAATGTTTTTTTAATATGTCATGATAAGTAAAGAAATGAAAAGGACATTAATGGTTGAATGGGAGCAAAAGCAGCTTGACCTCTACTTTCACCTTTTAGTTACAGAAAAAACACACATGGAGACAAAATGAAACCACAGAGACAAAATGTTTCTTATATTGTTTCTCCAATATCATTCCTACCCCGCAGGTATAACAAACCGAGAACTCTGTGTCAGTACACAACAGAAAAGACTTTAACGGGCGATAAAATAAAAAGCTATATGCACGTTCCAACGTTTACATCAATAATATGGGACAGCTGTGCACCAAAGACTCAGGATACTGATGCCTGAAGGCAAACTTCCTGCTAAAAAGAGGGACATTTGTACAATTGGCACTAAAGAAACAGATCTTATGCTAATCAAGAGCCATTGATTTAACGTTCCATTTCCTTTATGCTAATGTTTTACCCTATATGATAGCAAGCCGCTGGTACTATATACATCGTAACATGGTACATCAATTTGGTATTTTTCCAATCCTTTGCAATACGTATGTTGGTAAAAAGATGAATCCGGATAGGAAGAAATATATTTAAAAAAACTACTACAAAATTAAATTACATATTTCTCAACTTGATTGCACTTTATAATGCTTTTTAGTTTATCGTCAAGAAAGTTGAAAATCAGACAATACAGGACATTATTTCCAGGAAATAACATCATCTAGAACCTGACAGTAATACGAGAGTCTCTGGGAATTGAAACCAACAGCGTTTCCTGAATTATTGATTAACATGTGTGATCCCAGAGTGATAATATGAGGATACTGACATTTCCTGCATGTATTATTAATAATTCATCGAATCGTCTTTGTATTGATGACAGGCTGTAATGCATCCTGCTGTGGTATGTCTCTGATGCATTCAAATACCCAATGGTGATGACTTTCAAATAACTAATTACAGGAAAATACTTTATGACAAATAGAGAATTTACTCAAGAGGCATCAAACTTCCTACGAAGCTAAAGGCAATTCAGGTCACAAGCCAGACACTTCCCATGACCCAAAATGAGTCACTCACTGGAGGTTCAAACGGCTTTTGGGAAAAAGTGGATTGGGATCAAAGTTTTCTTTTAGCGTAACGGACAAAAAAAAGTATACTTATTAAACTAGAAATATCTCAGTGATGGCATTGTTCTGCCAGGGCTGCACCTTACTACACATTGTATTTTAGCAACAGATAGCTATAGAATATGTTGATCTGCTTCTGGATTCAGATCTGCACCAAAGACCAGAAACAAGTTTTATCTGTAACGGCTAGCAGGACATACAAAGATGAAAAGGGAAGTAAACTATGTTGTTTTGCTGGGTTTTATTCAGTATACAGTAAAGAGCATCTTTGTGAAAGGTTCTACTAGTGGAAGTTCCGCTTTACTTTATTGTTATGTATGTTAAAAATACAATGTAATGCTTGGGCTCAGTGGAACTCTGCCTCACATAGAAGCACACATCCACAGACAACAACAAAAAAAGGAGGCATAACTCACAAAAGACGGTGATATATTACACCAATGCACGGTGCATATTACGAATGCACTGTTTATACCCGACTGCCTGAAGAGAGACGCTGTTACTGAGATGGGTCGTGTGTGTTTTTGGATTGAAAACCATTTCACCAATGTACTCCAACAACATTTAGATAATCCTAGTTTAAAATAATAATGAGTTAATCAAGGTACGCTTAGAAATCAATCTTAATGTGAATTTGAAAAGCAGACGTTGTACTTCGCTCATAATCACAGTATTATAATTCATAATACAACATGGACTGACTGTTCCAGCACTTTGCATTGAGCAGCCTTTTCACAGGATAATCAGGTACAAGGCTGGACATTGAATATGCCTTAATTGGCTTTGCATGACCCTGACCTAGCAGGCAGGTTTGTATTAATTGTTAACTAGACTATGTGCAACGTTTCCATGATCCCATCACGGCCTTGTCTCTGAGTCAAAGGCAGTCTTTAAAATGCAGTGATGAACTCCGACTCTTCATCCCTCTGTGCTACCTACAGGTAAGCAACAGGACTTGTGTCGCTTTGACATCCATCCCAACATGCCATATAATCACACTCACATCTCTATAATCTGAGATACGACCACTTAAAGAGTAATCCCAAGCTCACATAGGAATATTCAAACTCCTTTTAACATTTGTGCAAATACTTGTCAGCTTTGCCACGCAGGAAGGAGCAATTATCATTTCAAACGAGTGAGTGAAGCAGAACTGGCAGAGGAGATAAGTGCTTAAAGGGGAGTAGGGGTCACCTTATTCCCTCTGATACAGAGTTGCCCTTGCCTCAAATTATTCAAGCCTGACAGGGAACAGTGGGAGATCGGTTCTTGAAAACATCGCAAAGCGTCAATAATGAGCAGTGCGTGTCAGTCAGAATGCAGTGTGATCGGAGGCATCATTTCACACAGAGATCCTCTTGATCACAGCCTTGTTACAGAAACGATGGGCACCTTAGATCTGCAAGCTGATTTACTGCATTTAACAACGATTGCCTTGAGATTACAAACTCGCTGGAGCATAGATACTTTGGTTTTTTCCGTGCTTCTGGGTTAAAAAGCTCTTCAAACTTTTAAACTGATGACCTACACAGACTAATTAAGTATTCTGTCCAATCAGGAAATCCTTACGACAAAAGCCAAACATTTTGCTTCCTATGGGAAATATAACAAAATTGAGAAAAAACTTTCCATTTGCTTTAGGCTATATGCAGCTTAGCTAATTTAATGACAGTCTGAAGACGTCAGCAGTGAGAAGGGAAAGAAATAACATTTCATTTATTTCCACGCCACTCTGCTCTCCTTGTGACTTTCCAGATAAGATGTATAGGGAACACTGTTGCTATCAAAGCTGCAAATGGCCACAACATCTCATTCATCTGCTGGGTTGATGATGATGTCGGTCAAGTCTGTGAACAAACTCTGTGGCGTGACAAAGAACACTTGATTTACAGTCATGCAATCACACAATAGAGGCCTTTGTGAGGTCTGGACCACACAGTTCATCTGCTAATTACACCATAAAATCTACAGTCTCGGCGATCCATAGTAGGCTGTTCATCTCATGACTTAAACATCGAGTTGGGGGGGCGCGATTAATCCCTTCAGTTAAACCAAGTGAGGACTCGTTTCTTTACTCGATTTGACAAGCAGGGCAAGGGGATTTAAAGCGTATCAGTTGACAATATTGTGTTTCTGTCCCCTGCTTCTCCTCGTCGGTTGCACACTGCTGCAATATAAGCGCGTTCAGGTACGTCCACGATCGTACGGACAAGCCTTGACCACAAAACTGTTGGCATTACTCATCCCAGGTGGAAACATGACACAGTTTGTAGGAGTCGTTTGTCAAGTTTGCCGCTTCAAGGCTGTTGGCTGTTTACTCTCTACAAACATGTCGACATCAAAAGGAACAGCTGAAGTACTTGTGCTTTGATTACTGTCAGGGGCTGTGTCTTTGTCTTACCCAGCAGTCGTCGCCAATAAAGGAAGTAATAAGTCAACAGCGTGGTCCTTCCTGGCAACAGTCCCACTGATAATAGGTGATACATGGTACAGATAAGTAATGGTATCTTTAGGCGCTTTCTCACCAAGTACTTTGCCGTACTTACATGTGACTCGCTTTTATCCAAAGCGACTTACATACTCAATACTGTGGACAATCTCCACAGGAGCAATTTGTGGTGAAGTGTCTCGCCCAGGGACACAACGACATGCTGACTGCAGTGGGGTTTGAACCTGTGACCCCCTGATCCGAACACAAACGCACAACCCACTGCACCACATGTCCCAGTACTTAGTTCATCGGAACTCTTTAGTTCCCGGAACTAAATCGATAGATCGCGTTCACACCGGAATAAGTCCCTGAGGAAGGATTAGTCAAATGAAACCGCTGACGTCACTTCTTCTTCTTCTGCTTTGGGTTTACTGGCAGGCCGCAAACAAGCGTATACTGCCACCCGAAGTCCCCGGCCGGAAGTCCCCGGAGTTGGCGCTACCTTCCGAGTAAATTGCCAGAACGCCGACACCTCCTCATCTCCACCGCTCCCACGTTTTATTTTGTGTTGCCAGAAGTTAGTCTCTCTCCGTTGGTGCGCTGGGCTAATGCTAATAATGCTAATGCTAATAATGCTAATGCTAATAATGCTAATGCCAGCAAATACAATGTTGGCTTCACAAAACTTTTCAGAGTTTTACGGGGCGTGGTTTGCAATTCACCCAGCCAATGAGAAACGGGAACCTTTTTCTTCCAGGAAAGTACCACCTCTCTAGCAGGGACTGAAAAGGGGTGAAAAGGTTCGCCAAAAAAATATTATATATATATATTTTTGGTATGAACGCAAAACCCCAGGAATTATCGGGACTATTTCTGGGAAAAGTACTCCGGTGTGAAAGCACCTATAATGTATTTATTCACCTTATTGTGTAAAGAAAATAATTAGAAATGATAAGAAAGATGGATGGCATTATGCAGGGAAGGGACTGCAAGAAAATGAAATGGTTGGGGAACGATACGTTTCCCGCCCCAGTCCCTAATACTTTCGTTATATCCATCTTTGAATTAATAGAAATAATCCAATACTCTCCCTCCCCAAATGTCATGATATCTAAACAGTGATCTGTACAGTTAATTTGATCATGTTCCCCAATTTAAACATTCATATCCTAATAAATAATAATATAATATAGCCTGAGGCAAGCAAAACCTGATACAAAATAAATCCAAAGTAGAAAATACACCCTCCATTGCTCTCTTAATAAAGTCAGATAATATTCTGGTCAACTAAAGGACAAATAACAAACCCCTACCCCATGTATGACCCCTTTCTCCCCTTATCATTTTCATACAGTCTCTTTTACAAAACCTGCTTAGCTTTGTATCACAATACTAAAAATGACTTGATATCAGAAACTCAACAAGTGGGAAATGAAGTAGATGGGCACACTGCAGTGCTGTTGACGTGGTTTGTTTATGTTGGAAAATAAGCTTTAAATAGGATGTTTACATGGAAGTGAAATTACAGTGTTCCTTCCAAATGAACTGCGTATCTCTTCTAAGCAATAAAGGACACTTTTTGTTTCACTGCAAGGTCCTGATAACTCTTCCCCCAGCCACATGTAGGAATATAACTTCTTTGTTTGTCTAGTAAAATAATATGGTTTTATTTTGTAATTTCCCTTGTAAAAACCAAATTTCAATTATATCTTGGAGGGAAAATATAAACACAATAATTGTATCCATATCGCTCCAATTGAAAACTAAAAGCTGTAGCTATCAGCAATGTAATGTAATGTAGTTATCAGCCAATCCACACGGAAAAACATTCCAGGCACAGATAGTCTGTTTTCCATTACACAAGTCACAGTTTATCCTTTTCCCTATATTTCTTTCAAAACAAGGGAAGGAGAATGGGACAGACATTCATTTCTCTCTGGAGAGGAACAAGTTATATAATATATTTCCATCTAAAGACAGCCACCTCACCACTGAGGCCTCAAGTTAAAGCAGAGGGCACTCCAGACAAACCTCTCCACGTGTCAGACGGACAGGGAAGTGATATAAACCTGGCTTGGGATATAAACCTGTTTTTATAATAAACCTGATCATGTAAACCAACCTGGTTTCGGTTACTCCCAACCAAAGCCTCTGTCCAGGCTCAACTTCATAATGCAAGTATGGACATGATTTTTTCATTATATTATAACAATAATAAGGTTACTATTGAGACATTCTAACACCAAATGGACTTCACAGTAAGATGTTTTCTCTGCTAAATCTCAGACTTGCGTGAACATTATTAGCCTGTAGTACATTATCCTGTAATGCAATGCCCAACTAAAGAGCACAACATCTATTAAGATACATGACATGTTAGGTCTCCAGAGTTAACACAGCAGAAACCTGTTTTTAATGAAAGTAGACTCCATCATACACTTTCAATCTGGTAAACAGCATTAGGCAAATATAAGTATGCCTATTGCCTGCTGAGCAGTGTTATGTAAAGACTTCAGACTCAGGTCCTGTGTTAAAATAATTCACATAGCATCCCAGCAGTCTCATACAGACCGTTCAAAATGAAGTGGAGCACATGTTTTTCAATATCAAAACAGATTTGTTTGTGAAAGTAATGCCAGAGTGGGCAAAGTGAAAGCCACAGCGAAAAGGTATACAAATTCGAAATAAATTTCAGTTAATTTTTTTCATGGCCCCAGAGGCACATCACCTGCTTTCAGAGCCCTCTTCTGGCACCAACATCTAAACCCCTGCAGGGCCTGGCCAGCCTTTCTACAGGACCTGTAGGTCATACTGAATATGAATGGCTCTGCAACTGGCAGACAAAGCTATGCATAGATACAACAGGGACAGGGCTGGAGCCAAGTTTTAGTGGATGCTAATGTGAATTGCCCGTGTGTAAAAGCAAGGTGTGACTTTTCACAGATAAGGTTGCATTACGGCTATACCAGAATTATTGCAGATTCCTCAAAATGACGTGCCAAATGTTCTATCTGCAGGAAAACAAAACCCACATGGGATTTTCTTTTATTGTGCATGGGCAACAAAGCCTATTTGAACTCATCTGCACTAACTCAACTCAGCTGATGGAGAGACAGCGTGGTTGGCGTCATGCCGGCCCCGTACTGGTGCAATCTGGCTTCAGCCCAGGGAAATGAGTGTTTTCCCACATCCCCGCACTGAATTGGACGCTGCACAGGGACCCTGAAGCTCCCATCAGATTGTACTGAGCAATTCCAGCGCCCCTCTGGACACTACGTGGGATATCACTAACCTTTTGGTGTGCTGCTCCCCTCCCCGGTTCCCACTTCCCTTCCAGCTCTTTTACCACAACCTCTCCACATGCTGACCATTCCTCTGAAGTTGTTACAGTGGGTGGGGTGTTGGGTGGAGTCAGCGCGTTTGTTTTGAGTGTTTGAATGTGTTAGTGATTGTGTGGGCGGGGGTCTGTGTGTGCTTATGTGTGTGCTTTTCGGAGAAATAGAGGGAGGATTGGGGGAAAGCATGCAAGATGCTTTTGCAAGTGCTGCCAGAGAAAAGGTTTGTTTGCAGTAAGGGAGCCAGAGACTTTGAGTGTTATTAGAGTTACTGATACAGTATCACACTCTGGTAAGGAGAGCAGGAGAACAGCAGAGGCCCGAAGGGGAGAGACTGCTCTGCCGGTCATTTACAGCAAAGCATATCAGCACCATCTAAACAGAGAACCAGGCTGCAGTGCTCTCATGCATCATAACCTCCAGATTTGGCCCATCAGTTGAGGATAAAGTACACAGTTAGCAAAGAACTTGTGGTTTGGGCCTTACAGAAAAAGTAACAAAAAGGTACTTAATTATCCAAGGTGGGAGTGTGTTTGTTTAGTAGAAATGCAGAATGATATGGGAGGCATTTCAACACATTTTACAACATAAAAGCAAAGATAAGAGGACTATTTGGAAAGGAAAACAGGATGGTTTCTTTGAAGAAAGTGTAAAATTGGACAGAGTCCATCCCAGAATGGTGTTCACAGACCTCCGTGATTTAACAGGGCTCACAAATGTTGCCATAACTCTCCTGAAAATAAAGCAGAGCCAATTCAACACAAGTTTTTTTTTCTTTTTCTTTGGACTGAATGCAAATAGCAGCTGTTTAAACACATGGGTAGAAAACAGCTACCCACATACAAAATGCTTTGAACAGGGCTGAAAATGCTGCACTTTATTTAGTATTAATTCAGATGTATGCATCCTGGTTTGTGGATGTCGCTCAGGAGCAAGCAGACAGTGTGTGCAGGAGTCCCACATCAAGGTTAGCAAGGATGGAAATGTCATGAAAGTAGCTCAGATGTGAACAAGACCAAACTGTATGTAGGAATAAGTTCAAGCTGTGGCTTACACATCGATATTAATGAGACAAAACACAATACAAAAATTGCAGTTTCTCCAAAAACCTTCATTTACACTTTAAAGCTCCCATTGTAGAATTGCCTCAGCGGAATTACTTTAAATGTACATGTATGGCAGGCTAAACATTTCCACAAACTATTATCCCCCGTAAAAAACATAAATGTACTGGATTTAGACGAGATTCAGGTTTACTACGCCTCATCTTTTCCCGTTGTAAAGGTGTTTAACCTGAAAACCGAGAACACGGAGCATAAAGACCTTACCATCCACAAGCTGCAGAACAGGAAAGGACTCGGTCACACCTTAAGTCTTCAAAATGGTTGAAAAAACTGTCGAATAATGAATCGAAACACCCTTTAAATCCACAGTGTGCCTAGGATTGAGCAGGTTATAGTCCGTTAGTGTGTCCGTGAAGTGAAGTCCATCCACGGTGCGTTTACGGACGAGCCTCCTCCTCCTCTACTACTACACTCTTCTGAACTTTAGCTCCTCCCCCTGCACGCTGCATACAACCAGACTGCAACACACATGGCCTCTCATTTCCTCAATAAATCACTTATAATGCAATAACATGTCATCTACATGTCAGATAAGATGTGCAGGGTTTTTTAAAAGTTGTATTTTAACTGAATGAGTTAAATACACTACATCCCAAATGTCCCTTCTTCACAGAAAAATTAAATATCAAAATGAAAAATGAACATACATACAAATAAATATGAAAAAATGATTATAAATGTATTTCATTATAAAACAACAAGGTTGAAAGTGAGCAGTTGTCTTAGGGGAAAGGGTAAAGTAGTCTACAACTGATTGTGGATTACACAAAAGCACATCAAAACACACAAAAAAAGAAATGAAAAGAAAAGATGACTACTGTGTAATGTAAGATTTTATTTCTGTAAACGGTTGCATGATTTGTTGCAGAGCTGAAAGTATTTATGCAAATATTTTGAAGGCCCTTTTTTGTTTATTATAAATGGCAGTATAGTTGTTTGCCACTTTATCATTGAGTGTAACAACACATGGCACACAGAGCTATGTCTCACCACATTGCAAGCCCAAGTAGCCTACGTTTTTTAAAACTATGCGAAGGTTGTCAAAAAGAGGGGAAATTCATTTTCATGGACAAAAAAAGCATATGGTTTGACCTATCAGAAGGTAAGGGACTCAAATCTCAACGCATATTCTCTCAGATTGGGACAATGCTTCTTGGCTGAGAAAGTCTTCTTTCTCTCTCAGTATTCCTGTTTCTCTTTCTTCTTAAAGCGCCCTGCAGCTGTCAAACAATGAATGACAACTGAGAGCGTCCACCACAAAGAGAATTACACAGGATTATGTACGAGGGCACAGACCTAAACACAACCGGACTCAGCCATTCAAGTAATCTCTTTTTATCCCCAAAAAGAGTTAAATGAACTGTGTGTGTGTCTTTTTTTTCTTGAAAGGCTCCTAACAACAGCCTGGCTGCACCATTTGCTCTGCTGCTGACGTCCAATAAAATGTATCTTTCCTTGACAAGGAAAGACATGAGACACATTTGTATGCATAACACAAAACCACTTTTCACACCCGCAGGGAGAAGAAAACATTAATAATTAGTATCCAGCTCCTTGCTTTCAGTGACAATGTGAGAATTTGTCAGATATTTTGACTGTTAACACCAACAGATGTGACGGCAGTAAGCAAGCCAGGCACAGAACGCTCGAGGCTGCATCTTGATTCAACCCTGCCTCTTTATTGTGGAAATGTTGTCACTCTCTGACTTATTCTGCATGACTGTGACACAGATGAAGCAAAGGCCAACCCTCCCCCAACTGGAAAAATATGTGACAGGTGGGGGTTACATTTACGCCACTTCATTCCTCAGTCCCTGTCTTTCTATCTCTTTGACTATATGCATGACTCCCACTCTCTATTATGTATTTTTTTTTTTTATAAAAGACAGCGACAAATCAAAGCTGTTCTCCTTTATCTGCCAGGAACCCAATCCCTCAAATTCAATCAAGGATTACTCTGATTAAAATCATCCAACTTGTGCAAAAGTCATGTTTGTGACAACAGGGTGCAGATAGGCCACTCAGCAGTTTGAATTCCTTTTAAAAAACCATTCCATTTTTTTAAAAAAAAATTTCTGTATGTTCGGCGGTGATGTATGGTGCAATCATTTATGAATCCATCAAGCTACCGAGTCAACCAAAGTTATTAAGTTCACCCAAAACAAACGAATAAAAAAACGAGGAGAGTAAATTAGTCTTTATCTCACACTGAAAAGAGAGAAAATGAAGTGGAAAGCAGTCAGATATTGACTCTCCCAAACTGAAAATGCAAAAGCAAGATGCTGAGCACTTTGCAGTTTTTGGTGAAGCACTTTGATAAGAATGAAGTGGCCTCCTGGTAATGAGCATGGCAGGGTTTATCCGTAGCATTTTATACTTTGAATTCATCAAAGTTTAAAAACCCTCAATTAGGGCTATTTTTTTAACTCGTGAAGATTTAAAAAACGCTCAATGGTTGTTGATCAAATCACCCTCAATCTGCCACCCTATTAAAATAATATCCGCTTGTCGTGACAGGGAAGCAAACACCAGCGATTCATATTAAGGTCATGGCAACCCGTGGAGCTTTTATTGGGGTTAAGCTTATGACAGACTCTTTCAGTAAATAATACACAACATCAGATTATCAGATTCACCGAAAATAATTTACCCAATAAGCTTTTGTCAATGAGATCAAGTCATGTTTTATCTTTAATAGATTTGTAATAATTGTATTGATAAGTGTTATCTGAATAGGCAACAACAATAACAACTTGCAAAATGTAAAGAAAATGTGAACTTTGAAAGTATTATCTATTAAATGTGATAAAAACAAGAATTCTTGACATTTTAAAAGTGTATTTTGTGCACAAGGTGACCATTGAGCTCCATCATTATAAGCTACAGGTCTGAAAAGTGAAGCAAAAGACAAGTTTCTAAACTTGCAAAAAGAACCCTGATTTTATAGGAAATGTCCAGTCTCCTCAGTAAACACGAGTATATCATTTCAATCATAGGTTTCAAGTCTCCCCTAGTCCTGCATAATGTTCATTTAGTAAATTATGGTTCAATTTAGAGTCAACCGTCAACAAAACGGCTATACTTTAGGGCGTGGCAACCTTTTGATTGACAAGTAACTACCGCTGTGTTGTCCGGTTTGGGTGTTGTCACTGTTTTTGTCTTAACACTTTAAAATAAATAGTAACTTCTTTGTGGTGAAAACATGCCTTGTTCAGCGTTCGGTTGTACAGTTACTTCTGGTTCCAAAAAAACAAGATGGCAAGGTCAAAACATCCCAAAACTCGAGGCTTGAAAACTTCCACAAACAGATAGGTGACTTCACGGTGACTACCTCCACTTCTTGTTTACAGTCTGTGAGTCAGGGCAGCAGGTGTCTCCTGCGGAGCTAACAGCACTATGACTCATCGCCGTGTTCACACCTTGTTCTGCACTAACAGTCCCAAAAATGTCCCCAAATGTCACTCACCCTCTCTCTCTCTCTGCGCAGGAGGTTTTTCTCCTCACGCTGATGATTCATGAACTGTTGCAGCACGCACCTGGGTCTGAAAGTGTCCCATTTGCCTCCTCTATAAATGATCCTGGGCTGAGTTGTTGTGACGGGTGAGTCATTTATCATTGGTGGTAGGAATGACTTGCTGTTTTGATAACTTTAAATCCAAGTGCAAGTGTTGTTGGATGTGAACATGTGTTTTATGCACATTAGGAAACAGACGTGAACTAATGTTTCTTGGACCTTGAGAGGATCACCATATGTGTTTTAAGTTTGTGTGCCGTGTGAAACCGTCATCATCCATTTAAATGTGTGTCTAATGCAACATAACTCAGCCAGTGAACTAAAGTACATTGGACCCTCATAAAGATTCAATCAAAATCGCAAATAATCACATTTCATCATTGACCTCTAGTAATATCTATTCATACTGAAAGTTGTGCAGACATTAACCATAGATAATATTTCAAAGAGTTCATACAGCAGTGCAAGCTAACATGCTCACAATGACAATAGCTGTTTAGCAGATGTTATGTTTACCAAATATATGCTTTAAGCATTAAACACAAAAGCTGTGTCCCAAATCCATACCACTTGTTTCTGAGCAGGTTTTTAGTCAGTATTGTGTCTACACTGAAAAACTGACAATGCATGCAACCATCCGGTAGCATACATTCTAAATATGTTCAATATTTGAGTGTGATGTTGATGCAGAGCATGTTTTCTGGAAAGAAAACAGCTCCAAATTTGTTTTTAAATATTTTATTGATAGGCATGTTGCTTGTGAGTTTTTTTACATATATGCTTTGGGAACCACACATACAATTCCTCTTCAACTGTATTGGGCTCAGTCCAGAGATCTAAATATCTTAAGATCTCAGCGCATAAAACAAAAACTGCATTTGGAGATACCTTTAAAACTAAGTTTGAGAATGTCTCTTTTTTTTGTAACCAAGGATTTAATACATCTCCAGGTAGATTTGTTGTTCAGCTAATTTGACCTTCAGTCAGAAAAGCAAACAATCACTGTTGCAAAAGATGGCAGCTCATGTCCATATCAAAGACATCCTTTCCTTCCAGCCCCCCCCCCAATCTCTCTCCCTCTCTCTCTCTCTCGATGTCCGATGCACACACACGTCAGAAGTAGGCTTGTGTTTATAGTGACAGGAAAAATAATTAAACAGGAGATGCAAATCATGTCCTCTGCATAAATTGGCTCTTACTTTCATTCCTGACATGTTCAATCATCTCAGAGTGAGTTTTCAAGGTTTTTTCTGGTTCCTCCAGATAATTAATGCTCAGAGGTTTACAACATGTCTTGTCCATGCTGCTGCTCATATAAAACAGGATTTTACCATCAATACACTGCAATGTGTTGTGAACAATATTGTTTATTTTTTTGTTTTTCTCTATGGCATCCTGCTTGTTGAAAAACGTTGATAAGAAAGACTTGACTAAATCTGAGAACCAGAACTATAAAACCAGACAAAGAGAGTGTGACATTGGGCAAAGATTAGGAAACCGACACAAAACCCTTTAACGCCACAAAAACGTACTGGATAGCTGAACTGCTTGGATGCCTCTTTAATTTATATAATGACTGAGCATATCTTCTGTCTGACAGCTTCTGTGCACACACCGGGGGAAGGGCTGACATGTGGCTCTAATACAAACACAATAGGATGTTATTAGATTAATGCACGTTAATATGGTCCAGTTTTCCCCTGAGAGCTTGGGGGAAGTGACGTCAGTGACGGACAATTCAGCCTAAATGAAGTCGTCGGTGTGTGTGTGTTTGTTCAATGCATGGATTTTCTTTGTCTGGCTCCTTCTTGGTGGTTTTGAAGCTGGGAGGCGGTGGATGCTGCAGTAGGAGGGCATAGGTGAAGGTCCTGCACAGCTGCACAGTGTGAGGAAGGAGGCCCCCAGGCACTGGGAATGAATTAATGAGTTTCTGATTTTTTATGTATTTATCAGCACAAAGAACATTATTCATCTTGACATTAAACATAGTCCAGCGTTAAATGAAATATCATTACATGTAAGAAATGGTGTTTCTTAGGTCTAATGGCAGGTTTTTCCCATTAATTGTGTTTGTGTACTTTTCCTGAAATTAAGAGCCAGAAAATCAAAACTTGGACCTCCGCCTCTGTCAGTAATGGTCTACTGAGGATTGGGAATATGACCAAAAAAACAGCTCATTCAAAGAGAACGTAATGTCCATCAGCTGCTTAGATAGCAATGCAACATTTGATCACATTAGTAGTTTTAGATTAGATCACATTTAAAGTGCAGGAACGAACATAAAACATATATTTTCACCTGTTAAACAAGAATCATATTTTTCTCCTTCTGTTCTGTGTTTAACCTCTGTTAAGACACTGTAACATATGTTCTTGGGCTCTGAATTGTGTCTATTGTTTTTTGTTGTTTTAACCCACATTTAAATTGGAATGAAAACATTTCGATAATTACATTATTTTTTAAGTGGAAAATCTATCAAATCTCTTTAAAGATGAGTATGCATGATGGATGGTGAAAAATATCTGAACCAGAGCAGCTGTGCGTCCTGGGTGTGGATTTTTACACAGCCCACCATCGTCACATGTTTTATTCTTAGTAATACTCTTGGTATTCTGTTGAGCGAATGGGGAATGCTACACTCTTTTTAATTAAAATAACAGCTGACAGTGTTCATGTAAAAGCCTGTGTATATTGCCAAGCAGTACACACACATGTGCACAGTGTAACATGGTGATTGAAAGATATGTGAATTGTTTTCTTTGATGTATTCAGAATCCAAATTGCTTTCAAAGTTGGAAGATGTGATGAAATATTGATTTAATTGACCTTTTTTACTTCCCTAGTCTAAAACTACTCAGATATTCATATGCACGTCAATGCTTGGTTTGACATCAGCACATCCTGTGATGGCAGGCACACATTTAAGGTAAAATCAGCATCAGAAGAACAAGTTGTGCATCCTCAAATGTACTCACAAGAAGCAGCAAAGCCAGAATTTGTGACCAAACAGATGAGAGAGTCTTTCAGGGGGACTAACAGAGGAGCTGCTTCAGGAAGGATATTAACATTCAGATTTTCTGAAAGGGTCACAAAGTGCAGAGCATGAGTGCTTGTATATTAGCTCCAGGTTTTACTTTTAAAGGTCTTTCGGGCGGTGGGGAACACAATCAGGCCTATAAAGGGATTCAAACAGTAAGAAATCAATAAACTATCTCAGTATGACCACACACTAACCTTTTAAGCACCTAAATAATGCTTGAACAGCCAATAGGAACTTACTATGCACTGCTCTTCCTCAATGCCTGTTGGTTGATTTGTTTGTTTTTGGACCACCAACCTAATTACTTTCCATTTATGCCTACTGAGAGTATATGTCAGAGTTAAACAGCCTTGGGGAAGAGCTGTTTCATGTGCTAATCATTGATTAAAAAAATCCTCAAGCATATTTGCACACACTGTTCCATGAGGGACTGCAGAGAATCTGAACAAGGCCAGCTGACTTCCATCTCATTGTGGGTTTCATCCTTAATTTGCAGCACTCATTGATAGTAATGACCAAGTTGAAAGGCATTGCAAAGCTAATTTGTTTGTTAGTTAATTGAAGAATGTCATCAATTATCTAGCCTAGGAAATATATTGTTTGGTTTGCTGCCACTGATGTGGTGGGATTTGGGACTACACCTTCCAAACTTACTAGATATTTGTTTGGAATGTATGTGATGCACAAATTAAAAACAATTAACTAAAGTAAAAAGGACTAAGATACCTAAAAAGGAAATAAAATTAGGCATTTATATTGAAAATGAAAAGCACAATATTTCCAAATACAAATGTCCGACTTCCTCTCAGGTCTTTGCGATAAAGAAATGGACAAAATCTGGATGAATTAGTAATGAAAGTGTTTACACGAGGAGTAGACCAACCATTATAAAATATTAACATGACAACACACTGGACCTAAAAGGTTAGGTTGCAGTGCATTGCTACACCAAATGCAATTTGGTCAACCTCTGGCTCAGACAGGAAAATGCACCAGTCACTTCCCTCCTCAGTTCTGTTATCATGAATGTGTCATTTAGCAGTCCAAAGCTGTGGCAATAATAGAATTACTTGCCCTATTAGACTCAATGTCATTGAGCCTTACTTTAAAAGAGCCCAGTGCATATAATGGGTGAGGATAAGACAGAGAGAGCATTGCAAGTGTCCAAATGTCACAGGCTCACATATTTACACCACATGCACACACCCTGTTTTGTCAGTGATACACAACAGGCACAATCTATACGTACATAATGAGACTGTCAGGGCTATATTGTAGTCGATTTAATCTTTCTGTGCAGCGGGCAGGAGAGACACAAACTAAACCATCACAGGAACTCAATGAATTCACAGCTTTGGTTTGCATTCATGTGATTCCTTCTTCTGTATCTCAAAGCACAGTGACTGACATTGTTCAAAGAGGAAACCAGATAACACACAACACCCCGGAGCATGTTTAGTCTGCATATATCAGGCTGCACATATGCACAGAAACAGATTCATCATATCACTGAAAACACACACACATGTGCACCTCACCCCTGATCCAACCCCTTACTAGGACACACACAGACAATAAGCCTGACTGAATGCAATCTATTGCCATGGCACCCAGCGCCTAGATGACCGGTATCTGTAGTAACAGAGCAACCTCACACCACTTCATTACTCCAAGCACCAACTCAGCGGCGAGCCTCTCCTCCCAGGCTGCAGCAATGCCTCCCGGCGTTTGTCCACCACTCTCTGCAGAAAAACCCCTCTCATCCTATTGTCTTATTGTGAAGCACCATCGCCTGCTGTCATAAAAGAAAAGAGGGACTCACCGTGATTTCCCCCCACGGTGCAAGACAGGAGCCAGGTGGAGCGAGCTGAGGCTGCAGTGGCGGAGGAATCCCCCTGGTAGTGTATGTGTAAAAGTGTGTGAGAAGGAGCGTGGAAGTCTGCATGTGTGTGTGTATGTGTGTATGTGTGTGTGTGTGTGTGTGTGTGTGTGTGTGTGTGTGTGTGTGTGTGTGTGTGTGTGTGTGTGTGTGTGTGTGGAACAGACATAAACTACAGCTATAATCAAGGAGGTATAATAATTGAACCACATTTCATACATCATGCACCCAAACTCCTGGTAACTATAAATAAGTCTTACAGCTTTCATGTACAGATATGTTCCAGATGCTGATTTTCCTTTCCTTATTGCATGGATGTCATACAGGCTAACAGTTTTATGCAGATGGACTTTTAAAAAATCTCAATCCCACCACACACCACCCCACCAGCTCATGGCTCCCTTGTCAGTTTGAAAAAGTGCTGATGGACACCCTGTTAGGAAGTCACTGACATTTCAGGAGAGTGATTCCAAACACTTTCTGCTCTGACATAGTGGGCCTCTGAATGGAGAGAAAAAACACACACTATTTTTTACCCTATTGCAGCAGCAATCACCTGTCTTTGTGCAGCCTGCCATCCCTAAAAAGAGACAGAGAGGCAGAATGATGGAGAGAAGGAGGGAGTGAGAAAGAAGGGTGTGAGTAGGAAAACAATGACAGCTCAGGGTCATCCTTGCACCTCTGCACTGTCTGTACCGATCTGGCACCAGACAGGCAGAAAACGAGATAGCAGCGTTGCAGGTGGCAGGAGCACGTAGATTAGGAAGTCCTTCCTCCCAGCTGTCTTCATTAATTTTCACAAGTTATGTGTGTTTAGCCCTGCAGGCATTGTGACTTATACCATGTTTTTATGCACTCTCAGTCCGGATGCAGCTCTGTCTTCGTCATGTTTCTACTCTTGCAGCGCTCACACTTTTAAGTGTTGTTTGCTTGTCCACATGAAGCAGCGGGGGGCTGGAAGTTTGGCGACATACTCTTGGTCCTAGTAAGTTGAACTGATGTAGCTCACCAGCTAACTAGCTAGACGGCCCTGAGGGCTAGCGCTAGTCAGTGACGTAGCTGGGTCATTCTACAGAAAAGGTGGAAGTGCTGTCACTTACTTTTGCAGACACCAAAATACATGACGTTGACCTAATACTCACATTCATTATATGTGTTGAATAAATAGAGATTGTCTTTGCAATGGTACTAAATAAAAAATAAATAAAAAATGGTTTTATACATAAATTGCAATTTATTTAAAATGCCAAGTTCAAGGAACTGCCTTTGATCATACATGGAAGTGGAGCCAATAGTTTTAATTTAAAAGATTTTTTTTTCAATAAATAAATCTAATTTATATTTACATAACATTACAAGCATTACATATAACACTGAAATGGTAAAAAGAAACGCAAATTATTATTAATAATATCAAATAAATGTCAGTCACCCAAAATTACGTGATTGGTGTTACTGCTACACAAAACGCTTTTATTTTTGAAATAATGTACTGTCTCTGAAGTGCCTCCTGTAACAAGAGATCCTTTGAGGCAGTGCAGTGGACAAAGACATAAGGAAAGTCAGATACTTCTTACTTTGTTTGTTAAAGGTGTCATTTTATCTTCAAATTTTACGTGCGTCTTTCAAGTCTGTCATTAGTGTTACTCATTTCATAGCCCTAGGGGTGAACATTTGAATGGGAAAATGTATTGTATTGAAGAGTTAAACGATATTGATATTGACTGAAGCCATATTTGGTCTGACACATGGCAGCCATTTTGTTAAAATGGTAGTGTTTTCTCCAAATTGTCACTGGTGTTACCGTCACTGGTGTTACTCTTCTTNATGGAGAGGCACGAGATGGAAGGCTGACAGGCAGGTAGGCCATCCAGTTATTTTAGCCGGGCCGGCTCAGATGATTGGTCGTGCTTTTTACAGCGCTACGGCTTCGTAGCGCTGTAAAAAGCACGACCAATCATCTGAGCCGGCCCGGCTAAAATAACTGGATGGCCTACCTGCCTGTCAGCCTTCCATCTCGTGCCTCTCCATTCTCACCTACCCAACCTTTAAATACAGTTTCTGAAAGCAGGACTTGGATATGTTCACACTGTAGTATAGCTTTTTTTTTTCAAAGTCAATAATCCAGTAATTCTTCCACCTCTGGTGATTTCACAGCACACTTTGTCAGCTGTGAATTGGAAAAAGATTCAAGGGGTGATTCAGGATTTCTTAAGAAACATTTGTATGTATTAAGAGGATCTATACAGGTACAGTTTGGTCCACACTGTTGCAGGAAGATAAACAAGGCTTACTTCAGTTGGACCTGATATCTTGATTTATTGTGGCTCTGCTGTAAAGTGCTTTCATCTCTCCGGAGTCACCGGTGAGTTTGAGCTGACGTTTTATCTTGGTGCGCTCACCTGTTCAAATATGTGCACTCGGATAATTGGCCTATTGTGGATGTCTGGAAACTTGCCACCAAGCCTTAAGTTTGTTGTTGTGTTTTTATTTCAAGTGAAGGATGGATTAAGGAAACTCTGCAGCCCGTAAGGCTTTCAGAAACCCGCTGTGTGGTCGTCAACACTGTTTAAAATCAATTATGATGGATGGGGAGAGGGAGAGAGAGAGAGAGAGAGAGAGAGAGAGAGAGAGAGAGAGAGAGAGAGAGAGAGAGAGAGAGAGAGAGAGAGAGATGTTATCACATGGGAAAACACATGGTACTTCTTTTAAACTGACACAATATTATGCAATTGGAGTGACTATTATTTGTGTGACATTTAAAAAATGTTGGACCTTTTAATCACCAATTCACATCTGTGTCTTTATTTCTACTCTCTTCCTCTTTGTGTTGATTATATCTATATTTGCCCGAGAAAAAAACTGTCACGTGTGGGTAACTCAGGTGTTGTCTTTGAGTAGTTGCTTCAGACAAATATTCTGAAACCCTTCAGGAAACCTACATTGCACATTATTTAGTTGTGTGTTTAAATCTTTCCACCTGAATTGACACAAGTACACAAAAAAACTCGAAGTCTTGCCAAGTATATGTTTCTAATATCTAGTCAAAATATGTCTCTACACCTGATATGAGACATAATACCTTCAGAAGTAACATTGCACTGAGATATCGGGTCTTGTTTTTTAGACAATGCATCATCTTGTTAAGCCAAACAATCTTATTTTTAGTTATATTTCAGATGAAACACATATATATTTTTTACATATTTATTAGAAAATCACCTTCTAATATCAGAAAACATAAAACGTTTGAGCATTTGTAACACAACATTTCCTGATTCTGGTCAGATATAGTTCAAAATGAGTTCTCCTGCTAATTACAAGATCAAATTTATCTAAATATCCCTTCTTATTTCAAGAAATCTTACCAAGCACATTTTCACTTGCTCTATTGGCAGACTGTGGTACTTATTTCAAGTGAAAAGGGCTTGTTTTCATTATTGTTTAATTTGTTTTTGGAGCAGCATTTTTTCCAGTGTAGAGCTCTGATGCACACAAACAAATCTTTCACCTACCTGCAAATATTGATGAAGGGATTACTGAGAACAGTTTCAGTTGTACTGTCTCACTTAAGGATTTATTTACTCTGCAAGTCAAGCAAAATATGCAACCAGTAAATTAGGAATGCCTTGCTTCAGTTCGTTGTCAGTTTTTTTCCCCTCAAATTAAGTCGAAACTGAGATTAAAGGTGCCTGTCAGCCTTCCATCTCGTGCACAAATTTATCTCGTGCCCTCATTGGTCATGTGCGCGTTCGTGTGTGTTGGAGGAGGGGCTCTGTAAAGAAGAGGCAGATTTTTTCCGGCTGTGTAGTTTCAAATTCTAGCGCACTCGAGCTGGGTTCTCCAAAATGACATACCCCACCTTTAAGAGTAACATAGGTTGTGTTGGTGTTGGAGACCAAAAAGGAGAACAAATTGGATGTTTACAGCTGGTTTGTGCTTTCTTCATGTGGCCAAAATATGTGACACTGCTTGTTTAAGAACTATACCAAAACACAATTTTCCAGTTTATTTTAATCATAGAGCTATACAGATTATGTACTGTGTCTTTAGCAAAGAGGGATACAGCAGATGGGAGTAGTACCGTTTTCAAGTGTTCTCCAAGAAAGCCAATCCCCTACTTAATAAAATAAAATCCCATTATACATCTACATGGACCTTATCTGCACACTCACATCGAGGCCAATAAAAGTCAGAGAGCAGATGTGTTCATTGCGCCTCTTTGAGACAAATTACAGAGATGTCTTGGGAGTCTGTTCTTTCATTTATTTCCCCACATAGCCACACAATTAGAGCCAAGCCGCCATATTATCTTCTTAGGGATCTCTCTCATGATTGTTGATGACAGCGTAATTAAATACAGGGATTAAAAAGGATTCTGACATGTGTTTCATCTCACAGAAAAACTTGATGGGCTGCTGTGCGAGATGGACGTTTTTGAAAGATTTGTGAAAGACTGTTTGGTTAGCACATGATGTGTGTGTGTTCGTATTGGCTGGCTGGTGGTCTGAATGGTTTCTGAGTTTTCTTTGGCAGTTTGGTTAAAGAGTAAACAGTTGAAGCCTAAATATTTGTTTTTGTCATCAAAGCTGTAGATGAAGCCATCAGTGTTGCAGGACAGAGATTAAACGATGATAAAAAATGTTAACTTTTGATTGCTTGATTTGTTGTTTGCAGTAAATTCAAACCATCCCACAGAACGAACCTCGAACAGCTGTATCAGTTCTTGTGCATTTGTAGGTTATAGCGTCAGAAGTTGGATATGGATCTGTTACTCGAGCTCCATTTCATGCTTTTACATGTTCTCTTGGATCATACATAAAGAAACAACCTCTCTCTCTCTTCTCTCCGCAGATCCAACATTACTTTTACTAAATGGCCAATGGTCGGAGCTTAGTGCTGACCCATCGGAGAGCACTATGAGAAGATGACAACAAGCAGGATTTAATCCAGAAAGGATTCCTTATCTCTGTGCTAAGAGTCTACTAACTGAGTGTAAGGACCACTGGGAGTACAAGAATCAAGTCAAGGACACGCTTACTCCCCCTCAGCCTGCAGGAAGATGGGAGTGAGAGAATAAAGCTCTGTGGAGTCAAGAGGAGCTTAATGAATTCTAAGGAATCTTAAAAACAGAGGATCAGGCAACCATGTGGACACTAGCTGCGACTGTCCACTGTCTCCTGGCTGCTGCGATGCTATTGGCTAGCTGCCTCCAATCGCTGATGGCCACTGAGGACGACGTCACACCGCGCATCAGTTTCTCCTACAGTAAGTTTGAATAATTATTAACAATTTTTATATTTGTTGTTATTATCGCCCACTAACAAGCCCCTCCCCTGAACACTATTGTCCAACTACAGCTTCAAGGCATTGCAGGTTTGTCATGCTTTGGTTTTCTTAATGTGGTGAAAAGAATTGCGTAGTAAGAGTGATATCTTTTTTATAGTTTGGAGGAAGATTTATTTATTTATCCTTTAAAAAATATATGTGAAGACTGGAATTAAGATTGGATTATTCTGCTCTAATGTAAGATTCCCAGCCCATCTAACGAGCCAGCTAGTTAAACAAATATCAGTCTGAACTTATAGTTATTGTTCAATGTACAAGAACTAAGCTCCACACTGCAAACAAAGCGTTTTTATTTCCATGTCCTCAAATGTTGAAGGTGCTGACTCTTTGACTACAAAGTGAAACTTTCCCCTCATTTGAGCACAATTTAATGAACAAATGCATCAATTGCATATGTATGACCCTGTCTGAGGTTGTTTTTTAAAAGACCTGTACACCTTATTGGTCTTATTTCCAACAATCTCATTAAAGCTAACGTAACGTCTTCCTAATACGCTTGTCAACAAAGCTGAGAACATGCCATCCATCAAAATCGCTGCTAAAATTAGGCAGCCTCATTTAGTCTATCTGTACATGCAGCACTTACTTAAGGCGGCTGGGTTTAACAGTCTGTCACTCCACATTAAATAACAACATTTAGGCCGATGGTGAAAAAAAAGACAACAACCACAGCTTTAACAAATTTGCATGGAAGCACCCTCTGACATAGACCACAGGTGCCTTCAGGCTCACATGTACACGTGCCAACTTGAAGAAACAACAAACTTACAACACAATTATAAGTTTGTGCCCTGAAGGTGTCTTTAAATATTAAAGTAGCTGTCACTACGCATGGAATTCACTGTGTGTTTGTTTTTTTACCCCGAGCTATGACACATTATTGGGGTGAAATATGCATGGCCTGGGTGAAGAAAACAATTTGGGGCCCTGTGCGTATTCTTAGACTGCCTTCATGCTTTCAAAAGCATTCATATTTCCCAAATGTTTGACTAGCAATGGAACTTGTGTTGCACAACTAGATGCAACAAGTTATCCCACAAATATAAACCTAATGTCTCTCCTGGCAACTCCACTGATTGACTGGAGGACCTTTTTTCACCTGACTTCATCATTGCATGTAATTACTCGCTGCAGCACTCCTGATATTATAATGACTGTGGATTAGGCTTCTATAAGATAAAACATTGTGCTGTTTTCACTATTTGCTCAGCTAACAGCTTTTTCGTAATTGATTGATGCATTATGGGAGCTTATGACAAATGAGGTGGAAAAGGTTGCTGTTTGGATGCGGCGCACAGTGGAACATTGACTGGGACCACTTAACACCTATTTTTTACCATCCTTCATTGCAGCTTTTAGAAAAGGACAGTTCACGAATTGATTTTTAAATGAGCTCCGTGGCTCCTACAAGATATTTTTATCCTGTCTTGACTTTGTGTTTGCTACACTGCTCATACAAGAAAATGTGCCGATCCAGCAGCAACCAAAGTACAGGCTTACACGGATGAAGGCGTGCGTCAGCTCCTGTAAACACTACCTGTCTGAATTTGAAGTTCCTCCCACTCCTGAAAACAACAATCTGATGCATGTTTTTTTCCCCTCCTCAGCTAACTCACTGAGACATCATGCAGTTATACACATCTCAAATTGCCATCGCTCATACCCAAAAAACAACCTTTCAAATACTTGAGCCTTTTAACTTGTCTCTCAAAGAGCTAAATGGATTAAATTGGCCCAAGGCTGGTTCCTAGCAACTGAGTGTTTTGCAAACCACTGATGTTTCTTTTTTCTTTTCTTTTCTTTGCTCCATTCAGCAGTCATAATCTAAATGTCATGTATTTTGACGGCGGCAGTTTGAGATTCTCTCAACTGGAGAGCATAAGTGGTATAGTGTGAGACTTGCTTTCTCAGCTGATAAAACAGTGTAGAAAATCGTATATTTAAACGTCACTGACGCTGATTGTAACCTAATTACTCAGGGTATAGCTTTACATAAACCGGGTCTGCAGAATCACTGACATGCTTAACGTAGCCTCAATTCAACTCGCACCATTGAAGCAACACATGTAAAGCAGGTCGCTGTTTTAAACATCCAGTGTGGTTTGTATAGTCTGTAAGAAAAGGGCGACCTGGCTGTTTTCTCTCTCGAGAGGACCCTTGCCTCAACATGGCCTGTTTCCTGGAAAGGCGTCCTTTTTCTTTTGTCCTCCTTCCCTCTCCTCCTGCTCCTTCCTTCTCTCCTAATGAGCAGGCTAATCCCTCATGTGTAGTGAGTGGAGGTTTTTGTGGTTGCTGCAGTGGGAGAGCCTTGCCTGTTTTTCATTATGGCTCTTGTGCAGAGAGACGGCACAAAGGATCATGGGACTTAAAGCAGCAAGCATCGGTTAGGCATGCGGCATGTATCGCTGTTGCTTATCAAAAACTTTTCAGGCAGGAGGTTACTGTCTTTCTCCAGATATGAGTGGAGGAGATGATTTATTTTTCCTCTCTTCTTTTTCTTTCCCTTGGAACAAGAGGGAGACATTCAAGCTCTGCACTTATTAAGAACAGTTTACATTAATGAGCTGGTTGGCAGCCTCCGTGATTCCTCTCTTTTTCTTTTCAGCACATGAACTGTATTGTATGTCGCCCTGATTCTGGTCCCTCTTAAATCAATAGTTTGACATTTTGGGAATTATGATTATTTGCATTCATGCCAAAAGTAAGATGAGATGATAGATACCACTCTGATGTCTGTGTGTTAAATATGAAACCACAGACAGCAGCTTAGTTTAGAATTAAGACTAGCTGTAGATTTAGATTTACCATACAGACATGAGAGCGTGTTTCCCAAGTATTCCTTTATTAATCAGCTACATTTACTCCAGTGTTGTTTAGATATATAGTTCCTCTGATACATTATAAATCACCCTATGTTATGTATTCCTCTGATCAGGTGTCTGTGTGTAATTTGGGGTATAGATACCCTTTTTAATATCCTTTATTTGCTGCATGCCTTTTTTTCTTCCATCAAACTGGGTGGATTTAGAACAATCGGCATTAATAATCCCTTAGGTTCATTAATAACTTACTCTGATTTCAATCATATTTAATTAACAGTTGTATAATAATTAACATGGTTAACTGGAAGAGAAAAGGCATTGTACACAACAAAGCCTGATTTCAAACCTACAGTATAACAATAGGCTTCCTCTGTCAGTCAGTATCAACACGGTATGTCTGTAATGAACTGAAGGTATAACAAAGGAAATATCCAGACAAGAGGTCGCAGTACTTTCATACTGGATGCGAGCAAAGAAGCAAACCAACGCCCCTTTTTTCGGCATAGCTACCCAGCATGCTGTGTATGCTCCGTGGACCCTGTGTCCTTTCTCGTTTACGTTTTGGTTCATGTTTGGAGAATATTGTGCGCTTTCTCTCATGCATGCTAATCCGGTGACCTTGGCAGTGTGTGGGTTTGCAGTGCAGAAACAGAGGAGGGGCAGCCAGAGGAGGGGGGTCAGTCAAAATGCTCGTGACATGCTCCGATGCCCACCTAAAACCCTGCAGAGGACACGCCCCCTGATCCTGAAAGAAAGGCGGTCTGTGGCTTCCAGCAGAGGTGGCACTCACAAGTGCCTGCATGTAATGCCATAACAGGCGCAACAATAGAGCATAATTACAACACATCATTTCCATCTGTTTCAGAAGCTTTAATGGCTTCATCACTTGCACGCTCCAGGGAATGTACAGAAAAGTTCAGTCTTCGCAGATTTCCATCAGGAGCATTTGATTTGAAGACAATGGCGAGCAGCGAGGAGTAACAGTGTACCGTTAATGAGGATAGGCAGAGAGGAATGTGAGGTTAAAAGAGTCATTATGTGTTTTATATTGGATTGCTGGGACGCAGTGTAGATTTCTAGAAGACTAAAACATGGTTTGTTTTATCACTAACCTCTGCATCACTGATTTTCATAGTTGTACAGTTACTGTGACACCAAAACTCACCACTTTACGATTTAACTTTTCATGGTGAGATGAGGCATGCAGGATTTATATGGATTCTGGGCTGCTCGCTGTAAATCATTCTAGACAAGTCACACAACATAACATGTTGCTATATGACACACAAAAACAAATGCTTTTTCTCACATTTCAGTGTCCACTTTGCTGTCAACAAAGCATCTTCTTTTTGGTATATAACTCAGCATAAAGAAGCCTTGAAGCCACTTTTAAGGGGAAATCTGGACGGATTGGATAGCTATACAATCTTAAAAAAAGCTAAAGGTCATTAGGGTAAATAAACCCTAATGGCAATTCAAAATGGTTGAAATCTAATAATTTGAACCATTTCTTGTGGTGGACAAAGCTGTAAATTCTTTGTCAAACATTAATTTTCTTTGTATTGAAAAAGTAATAATTCAGGACTAAGGAGAATTACAAACTGGCTAATATTAAAGGTAGGTAGGTAAGAAAGGAGAAACCAGCTCGAGTGCGCTAGAATTTGAAAATACATAACCGGAAAAAATCGGCCCCTTCCTTCAGACTTCCTTACAGAGCCCCTCCTCCAACACACACGAACACGCACATGACCAATGAGGGCACGAGATAAGTTTGTGCACGAGATGGAAGGCTGACAGACAGGTAGGCCATCCACTTATTTTAGCCGGGCCGGCTCAGATGATTGGCCGTGCTTTTTACAGCGCCACGGCTTCCACAGATGACATTTTTTAAATGTATTTATTGTAAAAGCACTTAATGTATTCATTGCTATCGGGATGTTAAGAGCATTCCATGGAATATAACAAAAAGTGTATCTGAAGTGAATTACCTATCCCACCTTTAAGTTTTATTTAACCAATTTTTCTGTCAGAATAATGACAAGAAACTACACTATATGGTATTGTTTGTAAAACGAATTTGCATCAAAATAAAACATAATATTGTATTGCCATTGCCAATATATTACACCATTACAAACACCAGTGCTCTTTAAAAATAATCATGTGCTCAGGAAACACTTCAGGTTTTCACATCTGAGTTGAGGCAGAACTGAAATGGTTAAACGCAGTCGTCTCATGTATCTTTCATTAAAAGTCAGAACTTTCCTGATTCAGTTCCAGTATGTTAATGCACTCCACATGCCTCTTATTCCTACTTTTGGCTGTATGTAAAAAGAGAGAGAGAGAGAGGTACGTGTCCCCGTGAGGCCCGGCTGAATATACTGTAGGTTATATAGACCCAGCTGAAGGATCCTGTTACACTGTCCCACTTTATACAAATCCTACCTGTCAGATTTTCTTTATTTAATTGTTATTTTATTTTACTTGTTCATTTATGAGAACTGTTCAGTGTACCATGCAGGTGCCATGTGTTCCTGATAGGGAGCGTTGTCCTTATCAATATGAATGACACCTGTTGCAGGGATACAGTTGAATTGTTTTCAAACTATGTCAGGGCAGAGAGACCCCTGAGAGACACCATCTGGAGGCTAACAGTGCAGGTGTGAAGGTCCTGATCTCACCAGGAAGTGTGTGTGTGTGTGTGTGTGTGTGTGTGTGTGTGTGTGTGTGTGTGTGTGTGTGTGTGTGTGTGTGTGTGTGTGTGTGTGTGTGTGTGTGTGTGTGTGTGTGTGTGTGTGTGTGTGTGTGTGTGTGTGTGTGTGTGTGTGAGTGAGAAAACAAATGTGCTTGATCGTTCCTACTCTTTATTAATTTACTTCATGGTAGATGAGTGGAGAGCAGGAGACTCTGCCTGCCCTTCTCCTCAAGGGTCTCTACACACACACACACA
>NW_011359079.1:36300-45608 GCF_000735185.1 Notothenia coriiceps | reverse complement strand
TGAGCAAAACACTTCATAGACATGTTTTTATATATTTGTATCTGAGACGCTATTGCATAAAAATAGCATGATAGGTGACCTTTAAAATGTGCTATACAAATAAAATAACCTTGAACACACACACGCACACACGCGCACACACGCACGCACACACACACACACACACACACACACACACACACACACACACACACACACACACACACACACACACACACACACACACACACACACACACACACACACACACACACACACTCACTCACTGCTAAGTAGCCCCAGACTGCTCTCTGAGTTAAAGTTTCATAAGTTTGCTCTCCTCTGCTCGTTATTCCATTGTCTGTCTAAGAGGATGTCACTGTGATTTATGTCAGAGAGTTTTAATATGCGGAGGGAAGGCTGTTTTTGGTCGCGATGAATGGTTTAAACTCAGGGGAGCCGTGACAGTCGAGCTATGATATGTCCCCCTGTTGAGAGGAGGGATGGCTCTCCTTTGTCTGCCATCGGCGGGGTCCGCTGGGACTCAGAAAAGCTCCCTTTATGAGCATTTAGGACATTTGTAACAGACTTAATTTACCTTGAAATAAAACCAGCTTCCCCAAGTAAGAAAGTGTGCATGTTTTGCTGTCCTGCATGACAATAGAAAGTCTTTTTAAATTGTGAATCCCCTCCCTGGATTTGAATGTCCTCTCTTCATTGACTCCAGATGTCACAACGTTTTAAACAGAATGAGGGCTGTTGATCTGGAAAGGGCCTTAGATTTGATTTTGGACAGGAAGGGGGCTGTGCAGATGGCTTTCACTCCCATAAGGGGAAAACAATCATGTGCCAAAGTGCCTGCAGCATTATAAGAACCATTTGTTTGTGAGCATATTGTAAAGTTTAAGTCGTGGGTTGTAAATGTTTATTGCGGTGTACTGGCTCCATTTGCATTACGCACCACCTGGAGTGCTGGAGATAAACGTGCTGCTGGTGACTTCTTCTTACACTCCAAAGTATCTCAATTTGAATGCAGTGTGCTCGTTTGACACGAGGAAAAGGCTGTAAATGGTTTAACAGCGGCAAATATTAGTGTTGACGACTCCAGATACGAGCCAGTAATCTTATTTGGACAAGCAAATGGAGTCTGTGACCCCCAGCGATTTGGCTTGGAGAGCACATCCAGTCTGTTTAATATGTTAGGAATGAGAGGCAATAGATAAACATTTACAAAGCTGGTCCAGAAAACTGCACAGGATAAGAAGTTTGTAAGCAACGGACTCACAAATATCTGATTGCACATGTCCGATGTCTTTGATGACCTCTGAAAGATGTTGTCTTGTTGTTAGATATCAAGTGTTAACATCCACATGGTCACAGACAGGATCTCAATGCTTCAAGGACTTGTAAAAAAATACAATTTGGACTTCCTGTTGCCTTTATTTTGGGTCATTTGAGCAAATTCAGTTGTTGTTTCTGTAAGGATGTCAATGCTTCAAGGTCTTAAGAAAATTAAATATTGACTTGCCTTTTTATTTTGGGTCATTTGAGCACATTAAGTTGAATGAAAAGTGGCCAATTGTTACAAAATCAATCCAAACTCCAGTTATACAGTCAACAGTCGTAAACAAAACACATGCTGCTGAAGCCACTGTGGAGGATCCTGACATGTCAGTGATTCCAAGGTAAACGTTCTATAAAAAGTGTACATTTCATCTCCATTTAAAGCTGCAGGAAAAGGAGCGACGTGGGAAAAAGGGAACTGATTTGACTCGTGGCCCGCTGCTAAATGGATCCATTTGAAGAGGGTTGGCGGGCGGCAGAATGAAGGAGATTTGGATTGGTGTTAAGTGGAAGAGGCTTTTTAACTCTGCTGCCAGGTCTGAGCCTTTAAAGAGAGGAAGTGTAAACGTGGCTCACTGGTGTGACGGGTTCTCATGGGGCTACTGTAGCTGCCGCTGTGGGATAAACGGAGAGGACAGGAGTGAGAGGTGCAGAAATGACAACATGCTTAGTGGGTTTCCCCCTTTGTATTCACATTGATTTGACTTAAGCTCACCACTCTGTGTTGTGCTGCAGTTGGACTTAACGCGATGTCTTGTCCACTTGTTTGTGGCTCTCTGTGAGGCTTTAAAGAAGATGTTCTAGTTGAAGTAAAACATGCGGGACTATTTTTGGGGGATTTTTTGTGTTATAATGCAGTTTGTAAGTAGTTTTTTTCCTAGATTCAACACAAATCACCACTTCAGCGCATAACTTGTAATCTTTCATATTTATATATAAAACATTTTTTATTTTTTATTTGTTGCCTTTTTACAAAGAGACGAATGGGTTTTCATTGATTAAATGATTAATCCATCATCAGATACATAGACTAACATATTCATATACAATGCTCTCATTTTGTTTTTTGAAATCACTGCATTGGACAAAATGGTGTACTTTTATGTAGATGTTTTAATTATGTGTACTTTATTTAAATAAGGTGCCCTTTAGGCCAGACTAAGCAGATTACCTTTTTTTTCCTTTGTATTTTGTCTGGTTATACAATGTCCGTGTTTCAGGTATTTTGTTTTTATAACAGAAAGAAAAAATGTTATTCCCAACATGCATTTCAGATCATTGGCACTGTGACACGGAAATAATTGTTTATCTCCGTGCAGAAGACAAAAACAACTTAACGTTGTGAGCAGATTTGTGAGTGTTGTAATTGGGGACCGATGTGTTCTTGTTCTTAAGCATCCGAATGTGTTCTGTACCAGCGTGTTCCTCTCCGTTCTGTCCTGATTTGTGATGATAATCTCCGCTGTGTGTTTGTTCCTGCTGTTTACCAGACGCAAAGGAGAGGTCGGCCAAGAGATTCTCCGTGGACGGCGTTTTCAATTACACCTCCCTGCTGCTCAGCCAGGAGGACGACATGCTTTACGTCGGAGCGAGGGAGGCGCTGTTCGCCCTCAGCCTGTCGGACATCAGCAAGGCCAAGCTGCAGAAGAACGTGAGTTTATAGAAATGTGGAGAAGGGGAGGAAACAATGCAATGCAAAGATAAAGTTGACTTGGAGATAATTTACTCTCATGGTTAAAATGGCATTTCATGTCGTGCTGTTGCACATCTGGTTTGCGATCCCTTTACCCACGTCATCCCCTCTATCTCCCGATCTACGATTTTGGCTTGCAACGATTATGAAAACAACATAATCGAAATGAAACGATTATTTATTTTATTTTAATTTTTTTATTGGTTTTTCAGTTGAGTTATACTTAAAGTTCAGGGGTTATCAACTGTGCGCTAAAATTTGAAAATACACAACCGAAAAGAATCTGCCCCTTCCTTCAGACTTCCTTACAGAGCCCCTCCTCCAACACACACGAACGCGCACATGACCAATGAGGGCACGAGATAAGTTTGTGCACAGATGGAAGGCTGACAGGCAGGTAGGCCGTCCAATTATCTGTTCCGGGCCGGGGCAGATAATTGGTCGTGCTTTTTACAGCGCCACGGCTTCCACAGATGAAATATTTGTATATATTTATTGTCAAAGCATTTAATATATTCATTGCTATCGGGATGTTAAGAGCATTCCAGAATATAACAAAAAGTGTTTCTGAAGTGAATTACCTACCCCACCTTTAACTCCCAATCGTAATTGAAAAGTATGTTATTGACTCAAAAGATATCTTACTGCTTCCGCTAAGAAAAAATTGTCAGTTTCCTGATGGATAAAAACTAATGTTTGTTTTCCAAAGCTGACGTTTAACGGACCAAACTTCTCACTGCCGATTGATAGGCTCATAATCCCTTGATCCTCCTTAGCATCGGTCATGTTATGCCTAGCAGCGGTGTGTCAGCGAGTATAAACAACCTCTGAAATGTCCAAATAGATCGAGTATTCAACTTAGCCATGTAGTCATTTGAGTTAAATAGCAGCTTTCTTCACTTTCTATACCGCACAGTTCTGTGTATACATTTGATTTTAGAGAAACAATCCTCCTCAGTAGAAACAGCAGGGCTCCTTGTATTAGGCATTACTTATTCAGTGTTTCTTCTTTTTCATCTTCAGCTGACGTGGGGCACTCCTGCTGGAAAAAGAGAGGAGTGCAGCTTCAAAGGGAAGGACCTGGAGGTGAGAGGCATCTTTTTACTAGTCCAGAAAAAACGCTCAATAATGAAACACCCCAGGAAGAGAGCTGTATAATGACACTAACTAGAGCATGGGTTCTCTTGTACCGGGTGTTTGTTCTGTGTGAATCCTTTCACTCGAGTCGTGAGAAGATAAAATCGGCATTGAGTTATGTGTCGACAAACCTTTCCACCAGTTACAAATAGATTCATCAAGTGTGCACGCTCGCCGGGGAATTGCTCTTTTCCCGTGCACTGCTACTTTCTCTCTGTCTGCCTGTTACCTTGTTGTCATGCCAGCTGCTGTATCCCTAGGCGACAAACCTTGGAAATCTTTACACTGCAGTATACAACTCTAGTCTGTGTGTTACAGAGAAAAGCCCACCAGGCGTACTGCATGTGAAGTCTTCCCCACAGCGTTTGAGGAAAACTATTTCCTTTTGGTCTAATAGATTAATTTATGATGCAAGCTTCAGTATCTCAGGCTCAGATTTGAAGGAGCTCTAATAAAAACACATTAAACGGTTAGAATATCTCTTGGACTCATGGACCTCACACTCTCTCCATTTGTTCCCCATCCAGACTGATTGCTTCAATTACATCAAAATCCTCCTGCGGCTGAACAGCACTCATCTCTACGTGTGTGGCACTTACGCCTTCAGCCCAATCTGCGCCTACATAGTAAGTAACAACCTCTCAGTCTACCTTTTGTTCACCTACGGGATTTAATGTTCCTCCTGTTATCAGACCTTCAATTTCTCTCCTCTCATTTCTGAATTTAGATGCATTGTTTGTGTGTTCTGGTTGAATCAAGCTCTTTTCATCCACCGTGTCAGTATTGGATTTGCGGTTGTCCGACCGTAACCAAACGCTTCTGAGGCACTTTAGCCAGACAAGTCAGCAGGGGGTACACGGGCTGTGTGGTTTCCAGCAGGAGAGCTGTTTATCTAGCAAAGGAATACATCTGGAGTGATGGTTACCAGCAGGAGGATGACATTGATTTCAGTGAGAGGGAGGCCATCCAGTTTGGTGACAACTCGGCTCTTAAAACAGTTCAGAATCTCCGCTTTGACGTCAGAGGGAAAGACAAACACCAGACGTCTCAGACTGGAGATCACTTGGCTCGACTTTATTCCCTGAACTCAGATTACGTGTGTGTGTGTGTGTGTGTGTGTGTGTGTGTGTGTGTGTGTGTGTGTGTGTGTGTGTGTGTGTGTGTGTGTGTGTGTGTGTGTGTGTGTGTGTGTGTGTGTGTGTGTGTGTGTGTGTGTGTGTGTGTGTGTGGCCTAGCATTACTATACTTGTGGGGACCTAAATCTGTTTACACAGTCACGTGTGGGGACTCGCTTCCCTCATGGGGACAAATTGGAGGTCCCCATGAGGGGAATCATTAATTTTAGGGTGAAGACTTGGTTAGGTTTAGGATTAGGGTTAGGGTTAGGGTTAGGCATGTGTTGGTTATAGTTAAGGTTAGGATAAGTCTCCAGGAGATGCATGTAAGTCAATGTAATGTCCCCTGAAGTGGTGTGTGTGTGTGTGTGTGTGTGTGTGTGTGTGTGTGTGTGTGTGTGTGTGTGTGTGTGCGTGTGTGTGTGCGTGCGTGTGTGTGTGTGGGTATGTGTGGGCCGCCTAGCATTACTATACTTGGGGGGACCTAAATCTGTTTACACAGTCACGTGTGGGGACTGGCTTCCCTTATGGGGACAAATTGGAGGTCCCCATGAGGGGAATCATTAATTTTAGGGTGTAATTTTAGGGTGAAGACTTGGTTAGGTTTAGGGTTAGGGTAAGGTTAAGGGTTAGGTTTAGGCATGTGTCGGTTATGGTTAAGGTTAGGATAAGTCTCCAGGAAATGCATGTAAGTCAATGTAATGTCCCCTGAAGTGATGTATACATGGTATGTGCGTGCCATAGTGAAGAGAATTTTTCTATGGGTCCGTTTTCTGTTAGTAAACATGTAAGCAGCTAATGCAGCCTCGAAAGTTGTGTTGCCTTGATTTTTTTACAGTGGATGAAAAAATTAGAGTTTCTTTCAAATGTGTAATGTCACGCCCTCTCTTGGACTGACAGTGTTTCTTGAGAAAGTTATTATACACATTCACTAGTTTGGACATTCTGATAGGATTACAGGAATAAAATGTAAATACAAATCCATAAAAAAACTATTATGACAGGATCACTAAGAGAAAAAGCACACAGCATATTGTTTTAGGTGGCTTGTGCTGACTTAGTTTCACTTTATCGTGAGAAAGAGTCATGTGTTTCCATACAGATATGAAGCCTCTCAGGAAACACAATGATAAAAGGAAGAAGCCTGTGAAGCAGAGACCCAGCGGACACACAGCTGCTGGAAGCTCTCATGATGTCATGAGGGGAGACCCACAGGAACAAGATCTGACACACACACCCACCCACACACACACCCACCCACACACACACACACCACACACCACACACACAACACACACACACACACACACACCACCAACACACCACACACACACACCACACAACCACACCGACACACACACAAACCACACGCACACACACCCACCACAGCACCAGCACACACACACACACACTCACAGCACACGCAGCAAAGATCTTCATGACCAGCTAGAGAGGCCTATCACAGCTGGAACGCCAAAGGATCTGCTGCAGCCAGCACTCCATACAGCTAACACTCACACGCCACACCACACATCACACGACACACACAACCACACACACACACATACACACACACACACCACACACACACAACACACACACCACAACACACACACACACACACACACACACACAACACACACACACACACACACACACACACACACACACCACACAACACACACACACACACACACACACACACACGAGCTGTGGTGATAAGTGACAGTTTTTACCAGAGAAAATGCAGATGGGAAACTCCACCATGCACTGAAAAGGTCTTGCTCTTGTCAGCAGCTGCGAGTTTCTCTGCTCGATACACCGCTGGCGACACTGCATGAGTGTGTGGTTATAACACAGACAATAAGTGTTTTATCTTTTGGTGGGCTTAGAGTTCAGATGAAACATAACACCATTATATGAGTTTTTCGATATATCCTTTTCCCTCCTTATATATTATGATTTGGCATCTTTACCAACGATAGCACGAGCTGCCGGCCCCCAACTTTAAATAAAAATCTCTTAAACGTTCAATAATTCTCCTCAAATGTACCTCATAGGAAACATTGTCATCCTTAAGTAGTTGAATTCCCATCTATGCCCATATTACTACACATCGACGTAGATAATACATAAAACATTACTAACAGGAACACCCGACAGATTTTGAAAACACTTGTCCCTCAGTATATCCTGCACATCTAATTATTGATTTCATCGGGTTTTTCTTACAATTTCTATAAACCATTTCATCCCATTCCTCCTTTACGCCCTTCAAGTCAGTCTCTTCTTTTATCTATTTTGTGTGTTCTCGGACAAAGGGTGAGCAGGAGGCACACCTGTATGGGCAGTAGCACATGCTGCTTTCAGGTCTAGCACAGACGCAGATGCCCTTTCTTGATTGCATCCAGCCCTTAGCGGAATTTAACACATGACGCTGTTGTAGGTTGCTGATGAATCGTGATTGTAAAAGCTGTATTAAGGGTCTGGCGGATTAGATAAGACACTTTTTGGCATTTTCCTTTCATATTGTGACTTATTTCAATGGAGCTGCAATGGAGGGCTTGAGGCATGACTCCCCTGCTCAACAGGGTTTTTCACAATACCATCCTTTCGTCTCTTCTCTAGTTGGATGAAGACAGTCTATGACGTTTCTCCTATAAGCCGCCTCTTTGCTGAGGCTATTTGACTAAATAGAAATATTATTTTTGTTAGAAAGATCACAGTTTTAGGCTGCAGTTTACATCTCATAATCCTGTAAATGTCCAACAGGATCACTTTTCCTGTCGTTCTTGTTCTTCCAGAACTTCTTCCATCATATGTGTCTTACGTTCACTCTATATACGCGTGTCTTTCTCACTCTCTTCAAACCGTCTCATAGCTAGCAGTCTCAAATAATCAAAGCCGTTTTCAGGCGGAAAACTCATTTGGATTGTCTTTTCGTTCTACAAAACTCAGCACATTTGAACACTTTCTTGCGCATCCTCTGTAGCATCTGTGGGTGGCCGTCTCTTCAGGATTATCCATACATTAAACTCCAAACATTCCTGAGGTTAAGAGATGATAGTGTGTTAGTGGTTTAGATCTGAGAAAAAAATATAAATGATGTGTGAATTAACTGAGGTCCATACATTTTTAGCTGATGATTTATATTCATTATTTTGTTTGAAGGTGTCTCTTTCTTGAGGAGAGGTCTTACTCTAAAGATGCCTGAATTACTAAAGCAAAAAATGCTAATTGCTTGTACAGCTGACTTGATAACGTATAAACTTGTGACTGTAATTTAGAAATATCTACTGGGGGTCCTGTAAAATATAAGAATTGGAGTCGACACACATTAGGCCAAAAAGAATATCTACATTTAGTCAAGCAAATGGTTAACACTAAGTCAATATCTCAGAAGCTCTTCGTAAACCTTTACCTTCAAGATACACCCACATCGTCACTTCACTCATCACAGCTTCCCAAAGACAAGGCACGCTGACGGCTAAAACCCACAAGCAGGAGATATGATATCCTGTTTCTGTACATCCCCAACACCAAGACAACACACACACACACGGCACCACAGACATGCAGTCAAAGAGATAAATGCTTTAAGTTCATCTAAATTCCTTTCAGCCGGTATAATAGCTTTGAATATACATTCGCCATCTAGCAGTGAGTACGTACTATCAGCGATGTCAGCGCTACACACCAACACAGGCATCTACACACACACACATCACACACTAACACACTATCACATCACGAACAAGCGCACACGCGACACAACACACACACACACACACACAGCACACTACACAACTACAGTTTTTATCATCAAACACACACACGTACACATCGATAACACATCCATTGACACACTATGCACACACATGCAAGCGACCAAGCGTAGCGCCTCGGCAAGGTGGCATCAGGCAAGGCCAGTGGCTGAGCCACACATTGCCTGTGCATCCCAGCTTACAGGTGCAGGGCATGAATAGCGTCACACATGCTGCTGCACGTCGCCATATTTATTTAATTTAGATTTCTTACTG
>NW_011359079.1:10254-36255 GCF_000735185.1 Notothenia coriiceps | reverse complement strand
CGTAAGTACGTAGTGTACGTAGTACGTAGTAGTAGTAGTAGTAGTACGTAGTCGTAGAGTCGGTGTGTAGTGTGTGTAGTGTGTAGTGTGTCGTGTGTGTGTGTGTGTGTGTGTGTGTGTGTGTGTGTGTGTGTGTGTGTGTGTGTGTGTGTGTGTGTGTGTGTGTGTGTGTGTGTGTGTGTGTGTGTGTGTGTGTGTGTGTGTGTGTGTGTGTGTGTGTGTGTGGTAACAAGACACTGAACTGAAGCCACGAAGATACATTAAACAATCAGATGAGAGACATGTATTAAAACAAACCCTGGCTATACAAACAACTCCATAATGATTAAGCATGGGAAGATTTTCCAGGAAACAGAGGCACTCGACACTGTCCTGTTTGATTTGATTTGATTATAAATGGAACAAGGTATTGCTATTACCGCTAATTGAACACGTAATCTTTTCTATGTAAATGCAATATTCACCTTCTCATATGCACGTTGAATGCTTTATTGCTCACTGTAATAGTTCCTCTTCTCTGTACTGGCTGTAAGTAGATACCTTCTGTGAGCAATTTCAATTTAAGTGTTGGAGAACAATAAATATACGTTCTAATTTTGTGCAGAAATGCATTCAATCTGGCTGAAGATAATGTCTCACAGACAGTTGTTGAGCACCAAATCCCCACCCTTGTATGATTTGTTAAAGATGGATTGAACAAATGGGAATCTACCATTTAATTTTTAGGATTGTTTTTTCAAGACTTGTCACATATTTTTTATTTTAAACTCTTAAACAGTCTTTAAACAATTGGCTAATCAGTCGAAGAAAAGGAAAACAATTTTGATAATCGATACATTTGTATAGTTAAGTGTCATGCTTCTCAAATTTGAGAATGTGCTGCCATTCTTTTCTTTAAGTTATCTCTGGGTTTTAGACTGTTGGTCGGACGAGAGAGTATTTTGAAGACTTCACCCACACATAATGCAACATGATGACTTGTTTTCTAGACTCTCCCTGCCCTGCTCGGTAACAACATGTTCAAACTTCCTGCCTTCTGTTTGTTACTCAGACTCCCTTAAAAAGCCAAACCCTGAGATTACGCAATTCATGTCATATTTTCTCAGACTTTTTTCCTCAAAGCTCCCCAGAGCCAACATTATACAGCTGTTCTCAGAGGCTAAATAATGACCTATATAATGACATATACACTTGAAAAAACCATATTGTATGTATATTAACCAACCTCAGGCACCTAAAATAATGTTCTTTGGAGTTGTAATTAATAATGTCTTACACTAAATCTCAGTTTTTATTATCTGTAAAGTCCTATCATGATTAAAGTATTTTTGCGGTGTTTATCAAATAAACCTGCCTGAATACAGAAAAAAACATTAAAGTAGGTGCATTTGCTTAATCTCAACAAATTAAAATACTAAAGCTAACTGAACTTAAATCTGTCCCTTAATGATGATCTGCTTATCCACTCAGCCCAAAGTCTATTTGTCCTAGTTTATGACATAAATCTTTAAAAACAGGCCACACATTATATCATACAAATGTTTTCAGAGGCTTAGTTAATTCCTGCAACAGCTGGTTGGAAGCATTACATCATTTATACCCGAGTTTGAGGAGTTCTGGGACTTTTTTGGAGCAAAGGATTACACATTAATACACATTATTTAGCATGTATGGGAACAGCATGGTGTATGTGTCGTTGATTCACAAACAACTACAGTAGCTGTGTTCGAAGTGATAGTAATCAGTGAAGCTTAATGATGTTTTTTAACAGCAGCTCGAAAGCATTGATGAATAGGATAAATCAGGGTTTGGCTAACCAGGAAATGGGATCAATTCACTGTTGCCAATTTAAAAAGTATCTCAAAACAGATCCTTTCATATCAGATCAACAAGGATTTATAAATATGACTGCCATACCCTCTATCTACTGTATAAATAACATCGTTTCATGTCACTAACAGTCTCCTAAATCCTGATGTTATTCACCAGACAGAGCTACTCTCTGCTCAAAGGGACTAAACTCCCTGAAAGTCTGTTGCCGGTGTATATTGTAATGAAGAAGTGCAGAGAAAGAGCCCGAGCTGGCGTTTTACTGTAAGTAGACTTTAATTGGACTGTGCCTGAGGGACATTTTCTGTTTGTGTCTTTGTCTCCAGAACACGTCAACGTTCACGCTGGAGAGAGACGAAGTGGGCGAGGTCGTGATGGAGGACGGGCGCAGCCGCTGCCCCTTCAATCCAGAGTACAAATCCACCGCCATCATTGTTGGTATGAAACCACACACACATTTTTCTACATTTGTGTCACTTTAAACTTTTGCTGTGCGAGGAACAAGGTATTATTATGGGCTGTTTCCCAAGCTACTGTGGTGTAAACTACCACTTTGATGCAGTCATTGTGTGCCTGCTAATGTTGTTTGTCCGCGCTGGTTCTTCTGATAAATAGCCGGACACCAACAGGCGTTTGTGTTCAACTTCTTTGACGAGCAATTAGCGAATAATTGAGCTGCAAATGGAAGAAATTATTTCTGTAATCCCTCCCTTAGACCGCTCTCACTTTGCTCCAAGCTAATACTGACTTCATCTGTTACCGTTGAGAAGCCCCCAGCGCACCAATGCTTTGTAATTCATTATGTGTAATTAAAAGCAACATCAAGTTCTTAATTTCAAATCTTGCAATCGTTTCCTTTTTTTCTTCCAGATGGTGAGTTGTACACCGGTACTGTCAGCAACTTCCAAGGGAACGAGCCTGTCATTTACAAGAGTTTGGGCCAGGGAACCGCTCTGAAGACGGAGAACTCTTTAAAATGGCTGCAAGGTAAACCCCCATCAGATGGCAGACTGTACTCATCTTCTATTATGTACCCAACAGAGCAGATAAGCTCCAGAAAGTAGCGATCATTAGCGAGGCGCAGTGGCTAATGCAGACTGAGAGGCCCTATCAGTCGCAGCACATGTACTTCAAAACAGCCAGAGTGTTCACAGCTCTCTGAATACATTTTTCAGCGATACTAAAGCGTAGAAAGATTGTTTTCCTAGCGTGGATGATAACACGTGTTTCTTTTGTCTATTTTTAACAGATCCTGTCTTTGTCGGGTCGGCTTACATCGAGGAGAGTCAGCCGGTAGGCAACCCCGTAGGAGACGACGACAAGATTTACTTCTTCTTCAGCGAGGCGGGGAAGGAATTCGACTTCTTTGACAACACCATTGTGTCGCGGATTGCTCGCGTGTGTAAGGTAAGACACCTGGGGTTGGGGCCATTAAATAAGACAACCTCGCAAAAATAACAGGCACAGTACGGGCCTCATGCTTCCTCTCTCTAATCCCGGTACAATTACCTCCAAACAAGAAGGGACGCTCCCATGTCGGAGCACGTTTGGTCACATTTAGCCGTACGTCACGCCTGGAAAATATGTCACGGGTGCGCTAAATCCTTTTCTTTTTGACTGTGCAAACATGTTTTCAACAGATTTCCCCTTGCCTGAATCATCCTCTCCTCCTCAACACGCCACCCTCCCTCCCTTTTCCTCTGCAATGTCCACCCCCCCCCTCTCCTTCCATCTCCCTCACAATGTCAGCTGCACTCGTCCACTCCTCCAGCTCTTTGCCTTTCTCCACCAGCGCTTTGAGCTTTGCAGGCATTATTAGTATTCCAGGGTGCTTCGCAGCAATATGAAATGCTTTTTCCACTCTACTATATGGCCTGTTTTTGTTGCAGGAAAGGCATGCCAACTGTAGAACCTGCAGAATTCACTCGCATCATTTAAACTGCTGACGTCACCCCCTTCCTCCTCCTCTTCCTCCACAAGAGTTTAGTTTTGTTCGATCATCCTGAATAATCAGCAGCAGACTTTATCTCTTTTCACCTGAGAGTAGGGCTGCTCAATTCATCGTATTTTAATCTACGATGAATTACGATTATGGCTTTCAACGATTACGAAAAACAACGTAATCGAAATAAAACGATTATTTTTTTATTATTATTATTACTTTTTTTTTATATATATAATTTAAAAAAAAAAATTTTTTAAGTTGAATTATGCTTAAAGTTCAGGCTAATCAACTGTTAAAAACATACTGTTCATATTTTTTGTCTCCGAAAAATAAATNACAGGAAGAGACAAGACTAAATACAGGGAGGGGTAATCACAAGACGAGAAACAGCCGGGCAGGGGAGGAGAAACACAAGGGCCACAGGTGAACACAATCAGAGAACTAGACACACCAGGGAAACTAACGACAGGGGAAAAATACAGGAAGAAGGACCAAACAATAACCCAGGAGGAAAACATGACAGGGAGAACAGCAAAACACCCAAACCTAGACATAGAAACGTGACATGACATGAGAATCGTGACAGTTTGGACAGAGCCAGGCAGCTGTTTCGACCATTTCCAATCTTATGCTAAGCTAAGCTAAATGCCTGCTGGCTGTAACTTCATATCTATCATATAGAAATGGGAGAAAATGAATTAGCATATTTCCCAAGGTATTAAACTATTCCCCAAGCGATATAAAAAGGAGTAGAAAAGAAGGTTGAATTTTAATTATAGTACGCTTTCACATTGTTACATAACAGAAATACGTGTCAGTTCTATTTATGGATGAAGATTCTCCTTAATTAGGAGATGTTTTGGGTTATTGCCAGAGGAGGGAAGCATAATCATCCATTCCACAATATTAACTATCACATGAATAGACAATTCTGAAGAGATGAGATGGTGAGTGACCCGGGAAGTTGGCTTCGGCCTGATTTAGAAGATCTTCAATCTTTTCACTGACCGTGAAAACGGAACCTGCTTTTCAATTTCACTATCAACGAAGCGTCGCCATGAAATATGCAATGAAATACAGGCTGACTGTAATTGTTTTCGAGGCTGATGCAAACAAAAGGCTCTTTTCACAGCGCAGTGATTTGTTAATAATGAATAGCAAATTACCGTCTTTGCTCTTCATTAAATGCTCGGTGACAGTCGATGAGCGGCTTGTGTCGAAAGTAAATGGGATCTGTCACAGAGCGTTAAAAGAGAGAGAATACGTTAAGATTTAGCCAGATCCAGAAGAACAGAAAGAGAATAAAATGGGTTTGTGACAAAAGATAAACCTTTTGTTTGAATTAAACCTGAGTCAATGTCTCTGGGTCTCAACTGTATGCAAAGACCATGAGAGATTTCACACACATGGGCAATGTGTGAGGGAGGAGGCCTGTTGTTATTCCTGCTGGCAGCTGATCTCTGTCCCAGCAGGGGTGTTAGGACATCAATAAGGTGAGATGTATTCACAGTGCACTGTCCTGTCTCAGCAGAGTCTCCTGCAGAACATCTCGTCCATGTTAAGGCAGGTTTAGGGTCTGAGAACAGATGAATGTGGGTTCATGCTGTTGTTAAGGTGAGCTATAATTACATGTCCTGATGCAAGCACATAACGTCGAGACAGAGGACTCAGTGAAGGTGTTTGTGTTGTCGTTATACAATTTCCCGAGCTTGTTTTGGTACTCATCACTATTTCAGTAGATTATTGTGAATCTGTCATCAAAAACAACATGGAATTTGATCTTGATGTACAATTTGACAGTGCTGGCAGACAAGGTTGAGGTTTCAAGGTTACAATTAATTGATGGGGAAAGCGGTTTCTAGATCAGAGTTTAATATTTGGAGAATTTAGACTGATGTCAGAATGAAGGTCAAACATCTCTGAGCTGATCTTTATTAGACATAATTAGACCCCATTTATATTGTAAGGGCTTACTTGCTCTCAATTTGTTTTCATGCTACGGCTTGATTTGGTTTTATAAAGTTGGATTATTATGTAAAAGTCTATACCCGTGTATTAGTTTAACCTCTGACTGAAACTAGTTCATGTGTACAAATCCAAAGTCACACTAACCTCTGGAAAGACACCCTGTGCTGTACGCAGATCAAACAGTGTCATCATCCCTCTGTCCATACTGTGTAAACATCATTCAACACTGGACGCATCTACACAGTGTCTATAAATGGCTGAATGTATTGATTCCCACAGCTGACGTTTATGACAGGGCTGCCCTCTGAAACAGTGTTCAGCAAACTGAATGCTCTGTAACTGGGGTGAGAAGAGCTCAAGCCATCACTGTTATGTCGTGTGTCAGATAAATACATTCCCATACTGCATCCCGCATGGATGTGGAGGGACGTTTCAACTCGGCTGGCAGCCGGGCAGCATAACAATGAGCCACAGGGGGCACAAACTAAAATGAAGCAGCTGTAGACCATCAGCTAATGCAAGCACAACTTCACTATAGAGAGAAATGGAAATATAATTAAGTTCAAAATAAATAAATTCATCTAACATTTTTATATAACCTAATTTAGATGTACACACAGACTTTACAAATATTAAGAGCAGAAAATATATTTAATGAACTACTAAATTGTAGATAGATGTTCAGGCATGATTCAATTTGATTACAACTACAAAAATGCAATTGAGGTAATGGTAATGTAAAATAAATAAGATATTCAAATAAATAAACCATATATTTATTATTGTATTATTCATACAAATGAATGCATGTTTTGGTGCACTGTAAAGTGTTTATATACAATTGGTAAGATATCTATATACTCTTTTCACTTTTAAACATGCCTTATATGTAAAATGCAAGGACTTGGCTGCAAACTACAAATTAAAATACACTCACACTTTTTTCAAAACATGTATTTTATTCATTTATCTTAAAAAATTAAAATAAAGTGCTTTTTATGTACAATATAATAAAAACAACAGTCACAATCTCAATGATACAAAAAATACAGTTCACAATGTTATTTGTACACAACAAATAAAAAAGGAAATCATGCAGGCAAGACCACATTTGTCTAATAGTTATTCAGTCAACTAAGCTTATGTTGTTCAGTACGCTGAGGCAAAGCGCCGCCGTGTCTCAGGGCTGAGCCGATACGGAGGATTTGGAGCTGTGCTTGCATCTTACTGCAGCACAACATCGTGCAGCACAAATGATTAATTACTTCTATTGTGCCGTTACATTGTAGTATGACCGTTTGAACAAAATCCTAATATGGTGTTGCAATGGATTGCCTACTGAAGCGGCCTTCCTAGGAAAATACACCGCTGTAGATGCTCTACAAAACATGTTATAGTTGGCTACATTCATGTCCAGTACAGTATGTTGCATTACTGAGGAGCCACTCAAAATGAAGCATCATTACGGTAGAGGATTAGGGCCACATTATTTATTTTTTTGGGAGGATTTTAAAAAAATATGTTTTTTTTTGTTCTGAGATTAAAGTCAGAATTCTGACTTTAATCTCATAATTCTGACTTTTTCCTCAGAATTCTGACTTTTTTCTCAGAAGAGTCAGAATTCTGAGATTAAAGTCAGAATTCTGACTTTTTTCTCAGAACAAAAAAAAATAAAATTTTGGGAGAAAAAAAATTCTGACTTTTTCCTCAGAATTCTGACTTTAATCTCTCAGAATTCTGAGATTAAAGTCAGAATTCTGAGATTAAAGTCAGAATTCTGAGGAAAAAGTCAGAATTTTTTTTTCTCCCAAAAAAAACGTTTTCTTTTCAAATCCTCCCAAAAAAAAAAATCATGTGGCCCTAATCCTCTTCCGTACATCATTCACCAGGTTATTATTGACTTTTTTTGTGAAAAGCTTGTCATTAATAAATATGCATTCATGACACATTATTTACTTTTTTGGTATTAGGTCAAATAGTATAATTCTTAAATATTGACCTCTACAGAAAGATGTTTCCTATGTGCACAGTATAACGTCTGACAAAGCGCAGAATAGTACAACATTTTGAGCAGCTCCAGGTCCTATAGTTTGCAGGTAATGATGGCATGTAAAATCTACTGTTGACCCGTGTAGTGTTGTTGAGTTAAGTGTGCCCACGGAGGGCTACAATCACGGCCTTCACCACATCTCCGGTGGTGAGGTCACTGCTGGGTAGAGCTCGATGTGGCACGTGGCTAAAGGCAGAGCAACTTCATCTAAAGGCATTTTGAAAATATGCAGTGAGGTTATCCACCAAGCATCTGAAAGCAGGGTTTTCTGTCTCCAGAGAAACGTTATACAGCTCAGAGAATCTGATTTAGCAGTGATGTCAAACAATGCTCTGGGCCAAGGCTCTTAGAGGCTGATATTATTGTTATGCATCTGTTGGAAAAGGCTTTACTCTTGTTTATTTGGTTAGCCTCAGCTAAAAAGATTAAAGGAGAAGGTAGAATGTTTGAGAAATACATGCATTTGTTTGTTTTGCAGAGTAAGATGAGAAGATAGACACAACTGATGTCTTTATGGTGAATATAAGCCAACAGGCTCAGTGGAAAGACTAGATAGAACATTTAGGAAATATGCATACCAGCCACTCTAAAATGTACCTTGTGTTTGTCACTGCAAAACTGTGAGAAAGTGGGGCTTTGAGGTTTTACGGAGAGTTATCTGCCGGGCTAGTTCCTGGCAGTGAGGAGTGACGTTGTGTTGAGGTTTTCTGGCAACCTCAACACAACGTCTGGGTGTTACTTAACAGTTTTTTTAACTTTTGGACAGAGCCATGGTAGCTCGTTTTCTAATTTTCATTCTGTATGCTAAGTTAAGCTAAGGTTAGCATCTATCTTCTCATCTGACTCTCAGCAAAAAAGTGAATGCTGCTCATCCTACTATATCACACTACACCTCTAATTGAGTTTGACAAATATAAACAGATACTCCTCCTGCTTTGACATGCTTGATGAAAACCAGCCCAAGTGCTGATCTAACAGCATGGTAAGAAATGTACTGTCTTGTGTGCAAGATTGGAAATGTTTGCTGAAGTAGGCAGTAAAGCACTATGAAAACAAAATATCAGCAGTGTTCACTCTCTAGTTTAAAGACTATCTCTACAACACATCTTGCACAAGGTCCCTTGAAAAACACACAATATTAAGCACAGATACTGTATATACACAACAAAATCGAACGAAAAGGAAACACTGACCGCTGTTGCGCAGTATGCTGTGCAATTACTTTGTCAACTTGTAGCAGTTACATAACACTTCGTCATCTGCTCAGTGTTGTTCATAGCAAAAAGGTTTATTCTGTTTGATACTGGAATATATACTGTAGGCTTACTTGATCAATACAGTGAATTGGCGATGTATTCTAAGACATGTGGTGCCATATCGTCTCTATGGCCGTGTAAATGTTTCTCTTTCAGATTTACACAACACAATCAGCATCCTACATCTTTGGGAAATTCTGCTTGTTAAGTCTCAAAAGTCCAAGCTATGTGGGTGCAATGTGTTCGTCGTCATGGCTGCACTGGTCCCTGTGATTTCTACTAATCATTTTCCTCAGCAGCTACACCTCATGTCTCTCAGTAGAGAACGCTCTGATTTTATTGACATGTGCAAACCTGTAGGTATTCAAGACCCTGATTACTTGTGCTTTCACATTACCATCGCAATGACATCTGACTGAGTGCGGGGAACGCCATGTATGTTAGAGATGTAACCTGCTGGGGAGGCGGGGGGGGGTATATTGAGCCTATACAGCGCTCTGTGCAACTACGTCACTACATAGTGCAGCTGCAGTGTGGAAAAGATAACATGAAATATCATCCCTTCACTACGGAGACAGTTATTAATAGTTGTTCATTTTGAGTTATTGGCGCTTAGATGAACAGTTTGTGTTTCTAGCGCTCGTCAAACTAGTTGTACCTGTATGTTTCAGTGTATAGTAAGAAGGCAAATAAGTCCTTTGAGGGTAGCTAAAGGAAAAACTGGAATATTTTCTCACCTGACGAAACCTTCCTCCTTTGGCCCCAGTTCAGATTCTCCGTGAACGTCAATTATTTTTGCTCAACACAGTCTGAAAAGTTCGTCATGAGCTAACAGTCTTCGAGAAATGTCCATCTGTGCACTTCACATTTGTTTATTATTAGTGCCGCTTTTTGTGAAACCCACTTCTGGTTCCTCCACCATGTGCTCTTCGACAGTGATCAATGCTAACGCAAAGCATGGAGTGGTCATAACAGAATGGCACTATTGCATTAGATAAGACAATCAAGTTGTTTTTTTGGCACAGTGCACATGATGATTTTTGCTGCTGCCCTGAAGATGGAGGGGATGTGGACGTTCCTTTTTTTCTTTTCTTGGATCTCTGTGCTTGTAAAGTCCGCCTTGACTGACGTAACAATGTCAGGTCTCTTTTCCATATTTATTTTAAGAGGCCATCAGGTTAATACTGAAGAACATGGCTGCCTCAGAGATGTCCATGGTCCATGGTGGGGTGATGTGTGAATGATCCTTTGAACAACAACATACATTCAGGAGGTAAATGTCAGTATTCAGGCCCTGGAGCATAACTTATGATCATCCTTCTTTTAGTTATAGTCCTTTTAATGTTTTTTCCAAGAGCATGTGGCGTCTTCTCCTGATCAGCCTCATCATCTTGATCCTCATACACTCGTGGCATTTATTCAGCAAAAAGGGAACACGTGCTCTTGACTTCCATAACGATGGATCATAAATGAATATGCAAAAGATGTTATATTCTCCTAAACCTGAACTCTTGGTGACCATGTAGCTGTAGCTTGGTTCTAGTGTGCATAATAACAGAAGTACATCTTCTGCAGGGCATGTGTTACAGGTACTTAAATAAGGCTGGGAAACCTATCAATATTCATAAATTATTTGTCATTTAATGGACATCAAGTAGACATTTTAATGCTGGATCTTGCATACATTAAGTAATATGGTGATACATATTGATATCAGAAGAAGGTCTTCTAGTTACTCTGGTGTTTTTCTTCCTCATATTGCCCAGCCTCACACACATCAGTGGCCGTGAGAATGACAAAGAGTTATATTCTGAGCAGCTGCCATGACTGTTGATCCTGGGCCTGCCTTATGCATCGCACCAGACCAACCTCTGGCTTGGGAGTGGAAATGGTTAAAGAAATGACCTCCGCATTGATCACAGAACAAAAGATGACTGAAATAAAGGATGTGCTGTGATGTAGAGGGATGTCAGGGTCTCCTCTCCTTTGCTCGGCGGCCTATATCCCTCATGGAGATACAGGGGGGCAACTTTTTTTTTAGCGAACACTGTGCTCTCATACGATAGAGTCTTTGATCTCGGAGCCTAGCCTCACTCTGGGCCGGGGGCAGGTCGGGGAATACTCCACGTGGCTCTCCTTCACATTGAGCGGCCGCCTGTCGGAGGCCTCGGAGAAGCTCTTGCTGTTGTCGGGCGAGGACTCGTGCGTGGGCGTGCTGCAGATGTAGTTGTCGTTTAACGTCTGGTAGCCCTTGTGATCAGAAGTGGAAACGGGGATGGTGCTACCGTTTAGGGGTAAGCTCTCAGCGGGCTTTCCCACAATCCTCGGCTTCTTCTGCTGCATGTTAGGGCACTCGCCTTGCTTCAGCATGGACTTCATGTGGTCTCGGTTCCTGTAGATGACGAACAGGGAGAAGACCACGAGGGAGAAGGCCAGCAGGCCGCACACCACGATCAGCTCGTTCCAGTACGTCTTGGTGTGGAGGACCTGCCCCGAGCGAGCCTCGCCCGGCAGGATGATGCTCTCCTCTTGCTCAATGTGCGGTGTGCGCGAGTGACCAATCAGAGTGGTGCTCTCCTGGCGAGGCTCCGCCCTCACACAGTAGTTGGCCAACAGCTGGCGGAAACCCTCCTCTTCGGACCAGCACTCGTAGGTCTCCACCCTGTCGGCCTGCGCCACCACCACCAGGTTTCCCTCTGGAGTGGCGTACAGGAACTGGCTGGCCGCGTCACTGTAGCTCCACCTCCTCTGCGCCAGGTTGGACCGCGACTTACAGGGCAGGACTTTGAAAGTGTTGATTGGGAGTGTGATGAGCTTGCATTGGGAGCCACCTATAAATACGTATGAAAAAAGGAGACAATATAGCTTTAAATGACCTAAAGTTTCAGTTCATTAAACCGTAAGGAACAGTTCAAATCTTGACCCTTTTCACATTTGTCCATTTAAAGGCTAGAGCCAAAACAGCGTTACAAGTCTTGCTCGGTCCAGAGGTAACACAACCTGCCTACTAGCACCTTTAAAGCTCACAAATAAACATGTTGTACTTTGTTTAACATCAAATCTTACCACCTGGGGTACCGGCAGTTTTAAAAGATGGAACTATTTATTGAGTTTATATTTCCCATAGGTGCTAATTAAAAATATCACACACTATCAGGGGAGGTAGAGCACTCTGTCAGTCATTTTAAAGGAGGCAGACTCAAATACAGCAGTCACAGATTTCCTCATGTGCCCGGCCTATTTTTGTTTTATAAAATAACAAATAAACACATTTTCCTCATAAAGAATCTGTGTGTTATTTTTTTTTAGATGAGAGAGAAAGAGATTTTTGTGGATAAGGAATTATTTACTGTATTAAACAGTATATATATGACTGCATATTAAGATGATGATTCAAGTGAATAGTTACACCGAGAAGTGTTTGCTTTTACCTGCACTCATACAAATAAGCTAATATTTGTGTTGTTGTGGTGTCCAGTAGGTAAAAACACTTTAATTACAGAGCACTACACAAAGAGCGCCCACTCACGAGAAGCGGCTGGTCGGGCAGCTCTGGCGCTGGGGATCGTCCGGTTACAGATCGCTGATGTGTCCGCCTCCTCCACATCCTGCTGCCAGTGACTGAGACAACACACACCACAAAAACAACAGTGTGAGGGATGGCAGCTGTAATGAGAGGAACCTGCTGCAGTTGTTTAACCCTCTGTAAGTCTGTCATTGTTTCACCTGAAGTACAGCTCCATCAGCATGACGAAGAAAACAATCTTCTTTTAAAAGCTTGCTTGTCAACAAAATCAATAGGAACTTTGCATGCATTTTCTAACCTGAAAAGGAGGTTTTAATACTTGTTCTTAAAAATGTGTCAATGTGAATGTTGACAGAGGAAAAAAAGCTTTTCCAAATATTCCTCAATTTGGAACCAAATGCCATTGAAATGTCAACGCCTGAATGCAGTGCACTGGTGAAAGGCAAGGAAGTTGAATTTATAACTTGCAACTAAATCACCTAAAGAAATAAACAACTAGAATACCTTTCTAGAAAAGATGGATGTACTCTCAAAGCTGGAAGTTGAAATGAATTGACTTCAAAGCAGAGATGAGTACTAACAATCTTCACTTTAAAGGTCACCTATCATGCTATTTTTAGGCAATAGCATAGGTCTCAGATATATACAAATATATAAAAAACATGTCTATGAAGTGTTTTGCTCAGGAAAATAGCCCAAAGCAGATCTGTCAGCCCCATAAAGCTATTGTGATGAGCAATGAGAACACTGAGGTGCTGGCTCCATCGCAGGGTCTGAGATTCTGCCGACAGATCTCTGGGCGGTGGATGAAACACCATATCATGGATTATCAAGCATTCTTTCTGAAACAGTATGGAGCTCAAAGGCTTTCTCTCTTGCCGGTTATACCACAAGGTGAGTTCCTTTTTATTTCCTGCTTCTTCACACACATGCTCTCCAGTACAGGTTAGCTCTGAGTGTTAGCGATGCTAATGTGAACACACCGACCATATTACGTCCAAAACAGTCGGGCATTGTTTCTGATAGCAACTTTCTGATTGGGCCGTGGGCGTAAAGCCAGCATACATTTCCGATAATACGCCATATCGGACGCAAATCTTGATCAGCTCCGTTGTAGCCCCGTTTTTAGATTTGGGTACGGAGGAAAAGAGAGAGGGTTTTATTTTCTGACGCTGCGTGAGTTCCCTGACTCACCGGGGACACATATTTATGTATAAAAGACATCAAAAAGTACATTTTGCATTCTAGGTTCCCTTTAAGTAAAAGCGCAAATGCTCCTATGAAAAGTAAAAATTCAAAGAAAAGCACCTGGTCTATAAACTACTCAAAGTAAAAGATACTTTTTGTTTTAATACAGAGGGCCAGATACATTTAGAAGTCTATTTCAGGCAAGATAAGTCAAGTCTGGAGTCCTTGGTCAAGTCTAAATCTATTAGAGTGCCATAATGGAGGAATACACAAACAATGAGCAAAGGAAGATGGAAAAAATCTGTGTCTGTGTGTGAGCGCTCACCTGTCAGGTGGAGCCATCCTGACGTCCCGGCACAGCCGCCCGGTCCAGGCGCAGTATGGGTCTCGGGACAACACACACTCTCCACAGCTCAGGTAGTTGGAGCAGTTTGCCACAGGAACCTCCACCAGCCCAGAGTTTGACGACACAAACAACAGACCCTGCGGATGAGACAAACACATGTGATACTCATTCCTCATCACAAAGGTTAAAGGGCTGAACAGAGCGTATGCTTTGGGTTACTTATCCTGATTTCAAAAGGACAAACCATGCCAAAATAATTACTCAAGACAAACAGAAGAATAAAACCTAAACAAAGTACTAACTCTGGCCAGCTGTTCTCTTACTTGATGCCAGCCAAGTCATTTGATTGTGATCAAAAACATATGGCAGCGGTGCTCAAGTGGTCTCTACAGAGCATTGTCATTTACTTCATTATATCAACCTCACTTTTAACTCATTATGTATCATTGTGCTGAAGGGCTATTATCCAGAAATGCATTTGCTCCATGAACGTGATGCTGACATACATTACACCACCCTGTTCCCAAAACGGCAGACTATATTTAGGCTATGTTATCTACCAGTATATAAGATATACATCATGTGGATCACGTCTGTCCCTCATATCCCTATTTGGAGCTAAGAATATACTCACAAAAGTATCTTGGACTATATTAGAATTACATAATCTTAGATAAGATTGCTGTTTGGCTGCCATTATGTAATAAAAGAGAGAAAGGTAATGAAATGCAGCTCCGGGGAAAATGCCAGGGAGGATCAGAAACTAAGAACTCGCTACAGCTTCCAGGAAAACTCAATGGACCGGCCGCTGTGGAAAGAAAATTCCTGTAGCCAGCTCCGGTAAATCCAGCTCCTCCGCAATTTTATTACTTGAGAGTTTACGTGTAGAAAAGGTAAACAGAACATTAAAAATGAACTGACACAAACCAGTATGACAACAATGATTATAGATTAGTATTAGGAGGTGAGATTTACCCTCTGAGGATCGAGTTCGATGTGTTGCACAGGCTGAGGCTCAGGAAACAGAATCATCTCCTCTATGATGTGCATTTTATCGTTGGCATTGATGGCTTTATGGAGCTTTCCATCATCTGGGAGACACAGGGGACAAGTAGAAGAGACTTATACTGTAGGCAGGGGACAGCTTGAAGGGGAAGGAAGCCATTTTCTACTGTTGTGAAATCACAGTTTAAGTTTGAGCATACTGGGAGAATACCTTGTCATGTTATTTTTCTTTTTGATGATTTAAGGAAAGACCCACAAATAATAAATAAGTAGTTGTGTAATGAGCCGCACCTGTTCCGATGAAGAGCACGTCGTAGGCCCTCTCCATGCCTTGGATCTTGTGCACGGCGATCTGTGTGTAGCGGACGTTGCGTTTCAGCAGCAGGGGGGCGCTGCGGATCACACTGTCCATCAGGAAATGGTCCTTGACGAAGTTTAGTACTTTGTCGGGCATGTGCAAGGACGACTGGATACCCATTTGCCTGGCGTGGTTGGTTACACACTGTAAGGGAGGAAATTAGAAATGAAATATGAATTATGAATTCCAGGTTTACTGCTTATCCCAGTAGACCTAGAAGTATAAATCACGAGACAAGATAGTGTCTGGTTTTACTTATGAAGTACATTAAGATTGGAGTGAGGTATCATTGGAAACAAAGAATAGATACATGGTTTTGTACGATAGCAGACCTTGAAACTGCTGCATTGACTAAGATAAGCTTGTCAACGTGTTTTTCTAAGCAAATATCTACTAGTTTGAAGCTTTTAGGCATTTGTTTTGCCCCAGGAACTTATGAAGAGTTAACTGTCAGCAAGAAGGCAGATTTGGAAAATTAAAGGAGAACATCTGCTTTAAATCAACCCGTTGAACAGCCCTCCGTAACAACCAGAAATGTTTTGTTGGAGACTGCAGCATACATTTTTTGCAAATGTGATAACAAAATAGATATTTGACACGGTAAACATGTGACTCAATAGAATCTGATGCTAGTTGAAAGATCAAATGCACAGACTGAACCAAAAGAAGCTGAATTGCATGTTTTTCACAGGGTATTTCGTGCTCCACTCACCGCCCCGGGCCGTGGTTCTGGCACTGGATGGTTGTAGGTGTACCACTGCTGTGTCTCCCTGTTGACCTCTCGGTAGCGCCCGCTGAAGGCTCTCTCCACCTGGGCCATGGTGAAAGCACACACTGCCGAGCTGCCTGATGCTCCTTTATACCTGTGGCAACATAAGACATGTATTTTACTTCTGTTTCAATGCAACCCTTTTTATTCACCGAATCCCTGCTTTCTGCAGTTGTCATTCTTTACCTGGCAGCTAGAGTGGGCACTTGAATGATTCCCGTATTACAACCTTTATTTTGTTGATACATTAATTAGACATTGGGGTTGCATGGGCTTGTGTTTGAGCTTCTTACAGCTGCTCGAAATTCAGAGGAGCCAAGTTGGAAAAAGGCAACTAGCCAAGTTTCCGTGCAGATATCAAATCAAATCTGGCTCAACATGGTGTGTGTGAGCTGTATCTGTGTGTTTGTGTATAAACATAAACGGTGACAGCTCCATAACTCAGATTCATCACATGTATGTCAACGTTAAGGGATCCTCCTCTCGTTTCTTACCACTGGGAGGTGAAGACGCCATAGAAGACGGTGCTCTCCCAGCTGTCTCCCATGGGCTTCAGGACAAACATGTCCTGGATGATGTTGAAGGGGAAGCCGTCGTCCGGGAGGGAGCAGAGGAGCTGGGCCTTCAGGAAGGTCGTCCATTTCTTCTGCAGCACTCGCTCGCCGCCTCTATCACCCTGCAGACAGATCAAGTGTGTTATAGTATGTAACAGAAGACTTTATGTAAAAACAAAGAAGAAGGCTCAAGGAACAAAAACATCTTAGTTTTAAGGCGAGACACTTTCTCCATTCAGCAGATTGATGATGAAACATTCGAGCGTCAAACTCTTCTCATACGTACTTAAGCTAGACTTAAAGGGGACCTATCATGCAAAATGCACTTTTGTACGTCTTGTATACATGAATATGTGTCCCCGGTGTTCCAGGGAACTCACCAAGTGTCAGAAAACACAACCCTCTCTATTTTCCTCCATACCCAAATCTCTTAAAAAGGGGCTGCAACGGATCTGATACAGACTGATCCAGATTTGAACACTTCTATGACGTCACAGAAGTGGCGCTACGGCTATTGGGCCAACTCCACCAATCACATGGACACGGACATTGCCGTTGGAAAGCGCTGGAGACGCTGTAGTACATATACCAGGCCTGTAGGTGGTGCTGTTCTCACAGAATCAGCCCATGCAAAGACAGTGTTAAATTGAGCGAAATGAGGAATGGCTAAAATGCACGATCTGTTTGGTATTTTGAAAAATAAAAAGTATAAATATGCCTTATATAGGTATGGTCCTACACTATATTATTCAAAAATAGCATGATAGGTCCACTTTAAACATCCCAAAGAAATCTGTCAATAAGCAAACTTATGTTTTAGTGGAGCAGGATTAGATATGGTGTATTTATCTAGCAGTTAGAGGGGTTAGAAAAGACCTGCAGATGCAATCCCTCGTCTCTGCTTCAGATGGTGCTGTTGTGATCAAATAAGGAAGTCAGAAAGTGATATTGGGGCAGCAAAGACCCTTTTTGGGGAAATAAACCGGACAAATAAAAACCAGGACTTTTAATGCAGCTCCCAGTATTTCAATCCTTTCCTGTGGTGTTGCATTTGTACCAAACTACAAAAGGACATTTCCCCATAAAATGTGGGAAATAAAAGCTTAAATGAAAAAAGGATGCCTTAGCACTCTTTGAAGTAGAGGAGGCAGTGAAATGGAAAACAAACAATGGTTAGTTATTAATTACAGCTTTGAAATCAGCATCAGTGGTTCTCTCCTCTGTTCTCCTCCGGGAAACAGAGGAGGCATTCACTCCTTTTAAGCTGTCACTAAAAATAAAGATAAACAGTTATCAGACTGCTCTGCTTGGACTGGCAATTATCAAAGATCTGTAAACACACACCGAAAGAAACTCCTCCCAAGTACAGCTCGCAAGCTGAAAAACACGGGAGGAGGAGGTGGAAGAGCATGTGGTCTCGCCCAATCTCAAGACAGTTTCCTGCCTCAGATCCAAAACACCACCAGAAGGAACTCCTTATAACAGGAGAGAATGACCCGTGAGGAGACGATACAACTCAAAACTATCAGTGGTGTAATGAAGTGAAGTACATTTACTCAAGTATTGTATTTAAGTACGATTTTGGAGTACTTGTACTTTGCTTGACGATACTTTATACTTCTCCAATGTTGTACTTTTTACTCCACTACATATATTTGACAACATTAGTTACTAGTTAGTTTAAAGATTCAGCTTATTGGCTAAAACGAAATACAAACAAACTAATAAATAAACTATGATATACAGTATAACTATAGGTTAGAGATATTGAGCGCTAGTATGTAAATTACTTAAATTAGCTCCACCTTTACCAGCTGTGATGAACACATTACTATTATGCAAAATCCCCTTGTTCCTGTCTTTTCTACATCAACATGTGTCCCCTCTGTGTAAAGAGACTCTGGAAGCTTCAGGAAAAAAGATTCTCTCTCTTTTTGTCCTGATCCATTTATATAAAAACATGTCTGAAAATGAGCTGATCAGATTTTGGCCACTTTGTGACGTCATAAAGTTTTGTTGTCTTGTGTAACCATTAGCCAATCACCAACCAAGGTAACCCACCCCCCCCTCCCCCCCCTTATCATCTGAATCTCCTCCTAGAGCAGGGGTTCCCAAAGTAGGGGTCGCGAGATGATTACAAAATAAAAATGGAAAATAAAAAAAATAAAAATTATTATTAATAATAACGTTTGCATAGACATTTTCAGGGGCGGACTAGCCATAAAAAACACTCATGGATGACAATGACACTCCGCGAGAGTGCGGAAAACTGAAATTAATTCACTAGCACCCCGGCTCAGATGATTGGTCGTGCTTTTTACAGCGCTACGGCTACCACAGATGGATCTTTTGTCAAAGCACTTCAGATATTCATTGCTATCGGGATGTTAAGAGCATTCCATGGAATATAACTAAAAGTGTATCTCGAGCCGGTTTCTCAAACTTACCTACCCCACCTTTAAGTTGTTTCCATAACAATACTTTTGTACTTTTACTTAAGATTTCAAATGGGCCTTTTACTTGTAACAGAGTATTTTTACACTGTAGTATTTCTACTTTTACTTAAGTGAAATAGCCGAAATATCATCAGCACGAGTCTACAAAACAACTCCTCCATGACAGCACAGAAGTGAATGACCCGTGAGGAAATGAAAAACATGCTAAAACTATAACTCTCCCTGTTTTCTCCTCTGTGTTGTTACACATAAACGATCTTGTTGCTCAACGCTGAGGTGAAAGCTCGTGGGGCCGATAGATGCACGGCCTGAGAGCCAATTACTAGTCTGTGGTAGTAGCCCTTCCTCATAATGAGGAGACCACATTCCTGCTCTCAGCTGTCCTCTGCGCAGCTACTCTCAATCGCATCGACCACACCCCCGATAGCTTCTCTACAAAAACACAGTCGCTATTTTGTTCTGCATTACACCTCTCTTATATTTGATCTGCATTCAAGCATTACAGATTCCTTATAGATGAAAAGAAGGTAAAGAAAGTAGTGCCACACTGCGTTGATAATCTGCTTGCTTTCCTCAGTCAGTGTGCACACCTGAATAAACAAAAGAAAGAGGGAGCAGAAGAAGGGAGGGGGACAGATAGGAAAGAGGGGGAGAAAAAACTACTTCGGAAGCAGAATTACTCGGAAAACCCAAGTTAAACATTAGTGAGGCCAGCAGGAGGAAACTGAAATGCCTTTGATATCTCACGAGAGAAACATGGCTTCTTTAAAACGTCTGGCAAGATGAACATATTCAAAATATTACAGATATCAAAATAAAAGCACATTAACATGTTTGGCCTTAGGGTATGTAAACAGAGAGCATGCTTTCTGTCAGTCTGCAAGAGTGTGTTATACCAAACAGGGAGGGGCCTTCATACCGCCCGTTACCTAATCTACACAGGGTGTGTGTTCAGATATGAGACACTATTCTGAGGAAAATAATAAGATGAATATGTTAATAGGTGGGGATGTGAGCCTGCAGCAATAGGGCGGGCTTCTCAAAAACATTTGAGGCTTTCATATTGGTCTGATGGGACGAAAAGACACTGAGATGTGGCAGGTGCATGCGGCTGTTCTGAAAACAACAGGAAATGAGTTACTGTAGCTGGTCGCTGATTTGTCTCGCTCACCAATAAGATCTGCAGCAGCAGCAGCAGCTCTTAAAGGCAATTACAGTGCTTTAAAACCCTTGGAGCCTGATTGGAGCAATTTGCATCTCCTTCTGTGAGTCATATAACTCAGTGAGATCTAAAAACACAGACATGATTATGCATATTTTTGGATTCAGTGTGACTTACATATCTATATCGCTGATGCCCATCACACACAAACATCTATAAATCACCCTAAGAATTGTTAAAAGATGCCTCTTACAACCCCAGAATTTGCCTGAAAATCATCCTGTTATTTTAAGTTTCCTTTAATATCAAAGTAATCCAGTTATAGCTTTCTGTACCTCCAAAGGTATGTTGCAATCAGAAACTACTGATGCACTATTTTCAACATAAATTAAATGGTACCAAAATGGTAACAAATGTTATACACGGAGCTTAGTTGTAGCTCATAGCATAAAAGCTGTTAACATCCCCAAAAGCATCATGGGAACTGTAGTTCCATGTTGAGCGTCAGTTAAAGTGACTTTTTTCTGTCTGAGGGGGGTAGCACAGTGTCAGATTTAAAAAAGATCTAGTCTAATGCGTGTTTCACAAAAATAAGAACTGACTTATTAAAAGCCTAAGAAGTTATACAAGCTATATTTAAATTACAAGCAATGTTTCCATGGTTACAATTTGTGACACTTGTCCTTTAAGTCTTAATATACCCCAAATCCCTGGAAAATGAGTCCTTCTTAAGTCTATCTTAAAACCAGCAGCAGTTCTATGATATCGGTTGCTTGCATGCATAGAAAAGGGTGTTTGCAAGGCGTTCATTTGCACATCCTTACAAACTACAAGAGCATTTATCTTAGTAGGAAGTGGACAGCGGTTGGAAGTCCTAAGCCTCATCTCAAAGATTTGTTCATGTTCGTGAGAATTACCCGAGTAAATTGGTGATCAAACCACCTGCTTCCTACTGTACTGCCTCTGAACAGCGTCTGAAAAGATTCCTGTCAGGGGAACGAGTGCTTCTGCATTCCAGAGAAATAAAGGCGCTTTATATTGCAGAGAAAGCCATTCTTCCGTCTCTATTGCAGCAAGTTGCCACAGTCTGGGGGCTTTCTGTCAATGATTTCCATATATAGAACCCAGGAGGAGCTCTGCCGGCTGAGAGAGGTGTCGCAGCTCCGAGTGCCAGAGTTCTGCAGGACGAAGTCATTAAGCTGTCACTTAAGATTACATGCTGCCCCCGTGATTACTCACATCACTGCCTCCACGAACAAGAGGCAACAGTCAGGCACGGATGCTGAGTGCATTTATAGCGGGCGGCCGTTTAATTGATCTGATCTCAGGTAGGGCTGCTCGATTATGGCAAAAATCATAATCTCGATTATTTGGGTCAATAATTGATATCACGATTATTAAAAACGATTATCCATTTACTTTGAAAACATCCATTTATTTTTCGGAGACAAAAAATATGAACAGTATGTTTTTAACAGTTGATTAGCCTGAACTTTAAGCANTTATTTCAAGGGCTCTTATCGAACATATACACAAGTTATTGAGCCGTTTCCGCTCTACATCCTGAACTCCTCCCTTCGATGCAATGCACTTCCGTTTTGCCAAAACGGAAGTGCATTGCATCGAAGGGAGGAGTTCAGGATGTAGAGCGGAAACGGCTCAATAACTTGTGTATATGTTCGATAAGAGCCCTTGAAATAAAGGTATTATCAGTATTATCTGCGTTTGGGTCCTTCCTGCTTCACTCCTCGTATCACAAACGTAACAAAATCCACCTATGAGTGTTCTCAAAGCTCATGTTACATCAGACAAAGTGTAGAAAATAGCTATTATCAATTTTACAGGTGATAAAGTGCGGTTCTATTTCTTGGCAGTAACTTCCTGGGATCTCCAGACAATCAGCAGAAACCTGCAGAGGCCAAAAAAAGGCACATTAACCTAAAAGTCTATATTTTTTAAAGCTAACAATAACTGTTAATAAATTAGCTTTGATTCAGCAGCTTTTGTGTCTTTTTTGGGTGGAAGGTTACAGACTATTGCATGAACTCCAAGCACTGTGTGTAAAATGTGCTTTTAGGATTGTATTTTCATATGAAACTATTTACAACCATATCTTAGCCAATCAGAGGCCAATTATTTAGCTCTAAAAAAAAAAAAATGTATTACACTTTTCATGTAGACACATATAGCATCATACTGTCAGGTGAACATGCACACAAGAAGCAGTCATAAAAGTCAAATGATTCAAGCAGCATACTGTACGGTACCGACTTCAAAGCATGAATGATTTTATCCTTCTGTGCAATTAAACCTTTAGTGTCAATATAGAAATATATAGACATGTGGTATTCAAATTACGATTGTGCTACTAAATATTTACGAATACATCAAATGTAATTAGCATTGGGCAAAGCTGATTCAAAACGCAGCAGAGTGAGACACATTTTAGGGGGATTACAGCAATCTAATCTGTTATAGTTGATGTACCTCCTTCTCCATCATGATTTAAGTATTCGAGACGGCTCTGTGATAAACATTGTGTACACAGTGGGAGCTGGTTTCATGTTTTATGACATCCAGCACTCTGCTTCATTATCTAAGTGGTCGCAGCAGAGCAGTGTCACAGATTTATGCTTTTCAGAAACCATCATAACTAAAACACTGTACTGTCTTCACCTTCAGCGCGATGAAACTATAATACCTGCCTCTGGTTATATTCATCGTCCACAAGATCGGCAAGTCTGGCTTTATTACATTTTCAAAAGTGTGATTCAGATGGGGGAATAATGTGATGATGAAGTGAGAAAAGGCCGAAATACAGGAGGATAGTGCTATGTAAGTGGATTTAGGACACCCTGAGGAACTAAATCCTTATCACAGCAGCAGTCTGGAGGAGGTACAATCTGGGGAAATGGGTTTCACGACACTCAGGGACTACTTTATCCCCGGGGTCAAAATGTAGTTTTTTTAACCTTGTTTTCTAGCAGTGGACATGCAGACTCACACCTGAGCTGCGGAGCACAACCATAGAGTTACACTGTTGGGGACTGACCTCGTAATAAGGGGGTAGCATAGCTCGGTTGTGTGTGTGGTGAAGTGTTGGATCTTAAAGAGACCACCAAGGTTGGAACTAAATGTACCAGATCCATATTTGACCCTTGTGGTCTTTGACTTGAAGACCATTTTCAATAATATACATTGACAGCTTTTATTTGACCTATACCTCTATACCACACAGTAGCTAACTGGATTTCTAATGTGCAAATGTTTAAATAGGATTTGACTTTTCTTCAATTAAATAACCGCACTCTAGCTTGCTGTGGAGTAATGTTAAGCCATATTTAACATGTAAAGCAAATTTGCACTTTAACACTTGACTATTCAACATCATAAATAGCGTGGCATCAGCTCTGCTACAACAATGCATGTTCATGCAGCGCTGCTCCCCTATCTCAACAGATCCAGCAGAGAAGGCATAAAGAGACGAGGCTTCTTGTATGAATTTAATTAGACGAGCTGACTTGCCTTTTCTTTGCATTCTGCGTCTCTCATTACCACTGAGCTCCTCTCTTGGTCTGATTTAAGAAAACTTGCCAGAACCCACAGTCAGTCTGTTGGGCCTTATGCTGGGATTTAAGGGAGATCTAGTCCAAGCTGTAAGCAGAGTATCGTGGATGATAGCGGATAAGGTTTGAATTTTCTTGAATTTAAGCAACTTGCTGATGGTGCATTTGTTCCTCATTACTATTCAGCTTTTCAGCTTCTTCCCCTGGAATCTGAGATGGAAAAAGGCTACACTGATGACTTAATTATACGCCCTGTAATCTGAGAACTGAGAAAAAACTCACTGGATTTCAGTAAGTAGACACATAGCTTATTGACTAAAAATAGGCTGAGCTGTAGCTTAAAAATGTTATAAAACATCTGCAATATGCACTTTGTGCTTGAACACGACAGTCATAAAAATGTGTACTTCATGACAATGGTATGAAAGCTTTTTCACTTCAAAAGGCCTTTAAATCTTTATTTGAGACATAACTTCAACAGTGCTTTTAAAACTGGCTCAACAAATAGGGGACACCCATGACCAAACAATTGATCTGCTTTCTAAAAAGAATCCGATTCACTTGTTCAGTTAGAATAACATAAAAAATACATTGATGTGTGCTTCCCTCTAGTGGTCATACAATGCCACTGGGGTGTTGTTCTGTCTGCTGGCACCTATGGCTGGCACACTTCTATTTACAGTCAATTTGGCAGACTCCAGTGTTACACAACCCAGACAGACAGAAGACAGATGAATCGTTTCCTAAACCACACGTTGTGTTGGCAGGATGTTATGTCTCATGTTATTTATGGAAAATAGGACTTTAAATAAGAGATATTCTGTACAACTCTTCCACTAACATTTAACCATTTAAAGTGGACCTATCATGCTATATTTGAATAATATAGTGTAGAACCATACCTATATAAGGCATATTTTTCAAAATACCAAACAGATCATGCATTTTAGCCATTCCTCATTTCGCTCAATTTAACACTGTCTTTTCATGGGCTGATTCTGTGAGAACAGCACCATCTACAGGCCTGGCATATGTACTACAGCGTCTCCAGCGCTTTCGAACGGCAATGTCCGTGGCTGTCTCCTCCTGATTGGTGGAGTTGGCCCAATAGCCGTAGCCCCATTTCTGTGGACGTCACAGAAGTGTTCAAAATTTTTTCTGTATCAGTCTGTATAGACCCCTTTGCAGCCCCGTTTTTAGAGATTTGTGGTATGGAGGAATATAGGGGTTGTGTTTTCTGACTTTGGTGAGTTCCCTGGACACCGAACACATATTCATGTATAAAGAGACGTCAACAGTGCATTTTGCATGTATAGTCTATTTTTTACTGTTTGATTGTCATCAATTGGTTTGTTCTTAAAAGTCTGGAAAGGTCTTAATCAAGCCAATAAATATGTAAATTATAGTCTTGTTTCAGTTGTGATAAGTTTTTTTTAGGTTGCCATATTAGGGTGTCTGGCTGCTACTGACCCTGATTGATCTGGATAGCAATCTCTGCAGGAGCCGACTGAATTTGTCTGCTAGTACTTGGTGCCCGTATTATATTTCCGTGGGGTGTATCATTTTATGACGAGACCGTGGCAGAGCCTGACATTGATGTAAATGATCATGAGTGCGTACGGTGGCTGTGAAGTGCGCACATCACGTTGTCCTGTATTATATTCACATGTGAGAGCTTCATTTCACGATGATCGTGTATGGTATAAGTCTATGGGCAATCCTCTTGAATGTTTAATTTATAATCATGTTCTTGTATTGTCCTTGTTCTATCTATGACCTTTAGTTTTTTGTTTGTTGGTGTAGTTTTCTGTTTAGATCATTATATCTCTAATATGTTTGGCTATTGTTTTATTGGTTTGTGTTTTCTTGGCAGATCAGTGAGTGTTACTGCCAAGCGCTATTTTTTAATATAAACTAGCATGGCTAATGCCATCAAATTGGGATAGCTGCGAGTATTGCTAGCAGGTTAAAATATGTGTTTCGTTGTTGCAATTATAGGAAGGTTCGAGGTTTTGTGAGACG
>NW_011359079.1:0-10209 GCF_000735185.1 Notothenia coriiceps | reverse complement strand
GAAAGGCTCCCTAATGTCTTGATCAAAGCAGGAGGTTTTTTACATGCCCAGCCGAAACCAAGTTGTTTGTTCCCCCACCTCTAGCTTCTGAAATGTTGCCAATCTCGTGGTGGTGTGTGTGTGTGTGTGTGTGTGTGTGTGTGTGTGTGCAGAGCAGCGCAGAGAGAGAGAGAGAGGAGAGCAGGGGTCGGAACCTTTTTGGATATGAAGTTCGCTTTTAAAGAATTGTTATCACGGTGCCAACGATCAGAATTTAATAACGGGGGGGGGTTTGGAGGAGCTCTGTGGACGCTCGTCACTATCAAGCAGGAATGGCGGGGAAGCAGTGTTGTGGACGCTGTCAGCGCAACTAATCATGATGCCGAATTTATAAACACATTTAAATAATTGGTTTATGATAATAATGAATAACAATCTTAAGGGACGACTCGTCCTCTGTGATTTGCTCCAGAGCAACGGATGTTATTATTAGTCATGCAAGTGAAGGATGAAATCTTCTGCTCCCTTTAAAGAGAGCATTATTTTTTTTGATTTTCAAACCACTTTTATTCACAAGCCAAATAAGTCAAAGGCGACATCATTGGACACACATGTGCGAGTTCAGACACGGACTGCACATAGATCCTCGTTCTCGCCCCAAAACAAAGCATTTTTAAAGCACCCACGCATGGGCCTCAATTCTCCGCACATTTTTTTTAAGCAAAAGTAACGGTAGGTCCGCTTTTCAGGTCTTTGCTTTAACCTCGCTTGAAAATGCGAAAACTGCATCGGTAACCAATGTCCGCAACTTTATCCTCCTGCTGAGTAAAGGCCATGTGTAGCCTGCCCAACAAAAAAACTTCTAAAGCGTACTTTCCCGTTTTTGGGGCTTTCTGGACCTGTACCTTACAACCCAAAATGGACATTGTCCTTAGAAAAAACCACCATTAACGAAAATTTTTCCGCAAACATCTGATTGGAGCTAACTGGAAAACGCCAAGAATCGACCACATTATCGTAAGAGCATAAAATTGTTGTACACAGAAAAACCCGCAGCGTCAGACGCACTGTGGTGTTGATAGACTAAGACCAGAAACGCGATTTACATACCGCAGGCGTGGAGATCCTCCACTGGAGGTCCCCCTCTTAGTCGCGAGCTTGTAGAGCGCTCTCCACTCGGCGCTCTGACCTCAGTCGCCGATGGCTTCCACCGGTGTCACTCGTGCCTGGAGGTCTGCTCTGATTCGCCGCATCACCTTTGTGCAGCCAAATAATAAAATGTTTTGTTGGGCATTTGGCTAAATTTAAAATCGCATAACATTGTCCAACTTTACAGGACAAAAACCCGCGCCCCGCGTCCCGACACTGTAAAAACATTGCATCTCCGTGGAAAAGAGTCATTGTTTTGAGGCTTCAGTCCGTTACAGTGAGCAGCGATCAGCGCCAGCTCTGATTGGCTGAGCTGCTGTTTCCAGCTTCTGCAGCGGAGGCTGACCACCCGGACTGACCCTGAGGCTCAGAACTTGAGGCCAGGCCTCAGCGTTGCCAGACGGAGGCCACACACCTCCACACGCCTGGCCCAGCCGTGAGCGATCCTCTCCTCTGAGGTCTACTGTTGTAGGATTGAAGGCCCTACTCCACACACAAACGAGTCACGGACCACCTGGCTCTCTGAGGAGCCAGGAACAGGTGAGCCACAGCACTCTGGTCTCTCTCTTTTTGGAAGTAGGTTCCCCCATCTTGAAAGGAGACTCTCCATGAAAACCCGGAGGAGATTGTTTCAGGGTAAGTGCCTTTTAGGTCCCATTAGGACAGCGACTCAAGCCGACCCAGCCCAACCACAGCGTTGCCAATAGGGCCCGAGCTACGGGGTCATCCAGACCACGGTCAAGCAGGTTCCGTCAGGGAACCCTGGACCGAAACCGGAGCCCTGAAGTTAGGCCCCTCTTGCTTGCCAGGTGAGCCAGGCCATGTCGTCCCTCCTCCTTTGGCAGGAACAGGACGTCTGAGGGACCAGTGGCATGCGGTCACAGAAGAAGTCCACCATGAGGAGGGGCCTGCACCCTGGACAGCAGGTTTACGGGGTGGGGCGGTGGCATGCCAGCCGGCTGAGCCAGCATGGAGGGAAGCAGGTTGTTTAAAATAAGGATACGGCCTTGTAAAAAATAAAGTTTTGGGAAGGAATCCACTTCTTAACTGGCCTTCGCACTTTCTCTATAAGAGCCCGTCCCAGTTTTTCAAACAAAACGTGTCATCACCAAGATAAAATACCAGGTACTTTACCCCTGGCCCTTTTCAACCAGGCCCCCAGCGTAACACAAAGCTGTGAATACTTCCCTCTCCTACTTGCTAAGGCCTCACTTTTCCCCCAGCTGGACGTCGAGCAGATGAGATTTAGCAAAAAAGTTTGCTCACAGTTTTCAGTTTAAAACATTGATGTCATCTTGTTTTTTAACAAAGACCATTATGTCATCCGCATCGCAGACAATTTTAAAAACATCGCCTTACGCCGGGAAAAGAGAAACCCTGTACACTTTGACCTAACCGGTGCTAAAAAGGCGGCTCTATGGCCAGGAGTAAAGCATCCCGGGACAAGAGAAGCCCTGTCGGACTCCATCTCTTGAGCTCAAAAGGCAGCACACAAACTATGTTTATCTTCCAGTACACTCTCAATGTCCTGTACAGGACCTGGATCTTTGGGCTATGAGACCGAGCTGAACCAAAAAGCTTCCAGCGTCTGCCACAAGTACTGGTGTTCAACTCGTTCCAAAAGCCTTTTCTCGGTCTAGAAGAAATCAGACCAAGCTCCAAGCCCAATGAACGGAGAGGGTTCCAAACATCTCGAATTAGGAGCAATGGTTGTCAGTTATCAACCTGCTCTGGGTACACATATTCTGGTCTACGTGAATACACTGCTCCCATCACTTTTCTCAGCCTCGTCGCTAACAAACCTTTTTGTGAAAGCAGTTTGTAGTCAGTGGTACAAGAGTGAGACACGGGGGACGCCGTTCTTAATCTCCTGCAGGTCTCCGTTCTTAGGGGAGGATAGTGAGGCACACGCTGCTTCCTGCAACTCAGAGGCCAACCTCCCGTTACTTAAGACTGTCTCTGGAGCACACTCAGCAGGTCGGTTCACCTTATAACGGCCAGAGAGCCTATAGAAGCCTGTGGCGCGTTCTAATCAGAGCCTCCCCTCTATGCCTGCAGCCCTCCTGCAGCTTCCTGGGCAGAAGCTCCGCTCCACTCAGCAATGGTCCTCCTCAGGGAGTTAGGGAAGGGCCCTCATAAATGACTGGCCACCTCTAGCTCTGCCTGGAACTCTGTTCTGTAAAGCTCCTTTGTAAAATCCAAGCACACTGACGAATTGTCGGCAGATCCCTGAAGCAGCTTTGCCAGCATTTGGTCGCAGGAGTGCATCAGCCTCCTCTGACCATTCTTTACGTGTTATGACCAAAAAAACGTGAGCAGGAGCATCATTTTACGGTGTTTCTGGAAACCGGATCTGACCCAGGCATCCTGAGCAGACAAAACCCAGCGGTAGACAGACTGAGTTTTTAACTTTGAAAATTTTAACATCTCGGCTCTCCTGGTGAGTCTGCCAATCCCCTGGCTCCACCACTCTCTCTCCAGAGCTCTCATCTAGCCATATCCTTTGCTCGACATTGAAAGTTACTGTGGCCCCCGGCTGCTTGATCTTACCTTACCCCCCTGCCTCTACATCCACCACTGCTGAAGAGAATGTACTATCCGTTGGATAACGGTAGTTTTCCCAAAGAATTAAACACATTTTTAAATGGTGTCGGCCAACAGGAAGCCCATCAAAGGTGAAGCCCGAATCGGCCAGCATAACCCTCACGCCAGTGATTAGATTCAAAGCCTGCGGAGGTGGCTGCGAAGCAAGTGGTCAGCAGGATTCCCACTGGACTGATGGATCTCTTCGGGCTGACACCAATTTAAGTGCTGCGGAACTGTCCGACACCTCAGAGCACGCCTCAGCCTAGCAGACGGAACCACCAAAGCCTGGTTATACGCCTAAGGAGTGCGGACCGTCGGTTGTACTGCGTCTGGCGTGCGGAGTGGTTAGTGGCCTCCGAAGCGTGCACACTTTGAGCCAAGCTTTCTGTTAACCGTCTTATTACGGCCTCTATCGTAGAGGGCAGCAGCCATGCAGTATGACATGGGGATCAACCCTAATCTCCAGCGCAGGAGCGTCACTGTAGCGGTCGCCAGTCGAGAGTCTCACCTCGCCAGTGGAACAAATGCTCCTCGGCGCTGATGAGATCCGCAGCGTGCCAGAGGAATGCTGTGTTTAGTTTCTGAATGAGAGGCCAAAGCCGTCCTCTTCGCACACCTACTGGAGTCAAATATTGCGTGCGAGTCGGACATTTACCGAAGCGGAGTTGCCAGCATAGGGCGGTTGTGCTTCCCCTTTTCAAAAAAGGATTCAGCAGGGGTTTAGTTTTTGACCATGTGGTCCTGAGGATCAACCTCCAGCTCGACGCGTAAAGTTTGCAGTCTAGAGAGGGGTTCCCAACTTTTTCACCATGGCCCTCGCAAATGACTCTGTGGAATGTGCGACCCCTCAAACTTTGAATTGTACTTATCGCTGTATGCCGATCTGCGCCCCCTGCCCGATCAGTGTCCTCTGCATGTGCGTCATGTCTGCGATACTCAGCCAATACTGTGCGTGTACCTGAGCAACCCACATTTAGACACTTGACGACGTGCGTTGGGCCGCAGAGCTCAAAAGAAATGGATTTAACTTCTGTGTGCAGTTGCTAATACTGACATATTTTCTGGAATGTATGCGCAAAAATTATGCATATAGCTTTGCATATCATAAGTTAATTCTATGTCTCACTTATTCTGACAATATACTTAAACCCAAATAAAAGAACCAATAGATTTGTCGCATAATAGTTAAGTCACTTGGTCATATACAATAATACATGAATCTATCCGGTCTTTTTTGTGTCTTATTCTACAATTAAAATGCAAACATTCACTGTGTGATACTCTCCTATTCAGTTGCATATTGTCGTTGTACTGTTGGCGTCAGCTTCTCGCATAATAGTAGTACAGTCGGGCTAGGTCGCGTATGACAGCTGTGCCTGGTAACAGCGGTTACCCCCCCCCCACACACACACACATCACACGGCAACAGCGGTTTATTAGTTTAGTCTCAAAGAATGTCTGAAAATACTGTCACAAACTGGAATGAATGACAGTATTTCATCAGCAGGATGAAAGCGAAATTGGGAGCCCTACCTTGAGTGGCTATCTTGGTAACTTCGGACTCATGTGAATGAATATGGATCGCCCAGCGTGTATCGATATTAAAGGAGGCGCAGAGTGGAAGCGAGATTCACGAAGGCACTGTTTAAACCAATGCTACATAGTAAAGCGGATTGTCATTGTTGATAACAATCGTCAATGCATCTACAGAATGCTAAGCGGCTTGATTCGGAGATTAGTCTTTTTCATAAAGAACCACAACACACTTGCAAAGGCATTATACTTAAAGCCAATTGTTATTACAGACATTGTATGTTTAGGTACTAACTGGCAGTGTCATGCCTATTATTTGGAATGTGCACTTAAAAATAGACAAAGCAAACTTGAATAACTTGGCACATATGGCATTGGCGGTATAAACAGCTCATTAAGCAACTGGCATTAAGATGGCTGAGAAAATGCTTGTGCGGCCTGCAGTGTTAGCGGGAACGAGCAAGATGACTAAATACTAGGGTACCACTGTCAACCTATATGGGTGAACGCAGAATTGAACAAGATGGAATGTCCCAGTAACTGTGAGGCTGCAGCTGCTCGAAAAGCTTGGAAAGGCCAGTTGTTGCGTGCATATCATTTTGATGAAACCAAAACTGTAGCAGACATAGGGCTGTTGTCTGATTAGTTTATGTGCAATATATGATTGGGGTAGTTATCCTGGCTTGTTAGTCGCAATCAGTATGATCTGAACTAAAATTATGCATCTGAGAATCCTGCTATTTCTGCTTCAAGCTTGCGTATTCAGCTTTCACAGCGATTCAGCTTGGATTGGTGGCTCACTACGCAAGCTATTCCAGACCCTCTAGGTGACAATATCTAAACCGTCAATTCTGAAAATCGTAAGGAGATACAATCTGCAATGTCAGCAGAAACAGTGATGCATTTCGGTTGCACAGAGATTCTCTCGTTCATGGAGGGATATCGGACGAACACCGGAAGATTGAAGCGGACATTCTATGTCCGGTCAACCTCACCGTTATCAGGGGTGAGGACATTGTTTTACTGCAAGTGGATTCTTACCGTCTCATCCCCAGCTTTCTCCAGATTGGAGAATTTAGTTGCATGTTGCACAGACGGAGCTTGCCTCAATGATGGGAGGAAAATCCAAGGGAATTTAACAGTCCGCTTGCTTGACAAGAGCGATAAGTTCCACATTGCTACAAATTTCACTGTTTGTGAGTACATCGGCCGCGTGAGAGCCAGCGCCCTGGCCAGCAAGAAACTGTCAGAAGACGCTTGTCAGTGAAACACTTGCTCAACTGTTATTAATATAGTTCAGATTTCATCAAAGGTCGCCCCACCAAACAAGCGTCTATTCGCAGACTTGTGCGAGGATGAAGCGCCGCCAAACCCTCCTCCTGCACACGCGAGGTGCGCTGGGCTCTCCCGCGGCCGAGTGCTGGCACGCTTTGTAGAACTGAAGCAAAAATTGAAGAGTTTCTACAAACTCGTAAACCGCGCCACTGTCAGAGCAAGTGACTGAGTCATTCTGGATTAAAACAGCATACCTGGCCGACATCTTCAGTCTCTACAATGAAACAAAACAAGCGTCTGCAAGGTGTGGAGTCCAACATTCTCCAATGATGCGCATTTGTGCGCAAACTGTAGTACAGGGTCGGGAAAATGGGAGAGGGGGGAGCTGCAACAGTTTCCACTACTGCTGAAACAATCCCCAAAAACTGAATCCTGGTACGGTGCCTCGTGTCTGTACGTCGCGAGTTTCATCCGCCATATGAACGCACTGCAAACGAAAATGCAATTACGGTTCGCTGACATAGACGAGTATGTCTCCAAGGAATTGTGGGTTTTAGATCCCTTTAATGACCAAAGTTGAGGATGTGGATACCTGGGATTGCGAAGATGAGCTCACCGACATCCAAGCTGACTCGCTGTCAAAGAAATACTTCCAGGAAAAAGGATTTAAAAAGTTTTGGATTCTCAAAGGACCAAGCCTCGCTCCAAATGCTCACACTGGCATGCCACGACCAGGATTATACTCCCATTCAGTACGACATATCTATCAGAAACAGCCTTCAGCGCACTTGTTGCCATCAAAACAAAAGCACGCAACACACTGGACGTTCACAACGACTTTAGACTGGCTGTCACTCACATTACACCGGACATTCCATCACTGGCTGCGGGCGTGCAAGCTCAAGGTTCTCATTAATGAACCTACTTGAACCTCGTCTTCTCTCTGCTACCTGTTCCATGGCAGACAAGCATTTGATTTCCCTGCTTAATATGCCAGTTTTTCATTTTTGTTTTATACAGGCCTATGCAACCATATTCCCATTTATTTATTAGACATAGTATATTCTTTTGAAGTGTCCTGTTCTTCGACATTTGAAATAAATATGATGCATACATTTGCAAGTTAGTAGCTAATAAAAGCATACAAAGACAGAAATGTATCATTTTTTCTTTAATATAAATGTTTCTTCTGCGCGTAAAGTGTCGGTTTCAGTTGGATTATTTGTCACAGTTGCTCCGATCAGATCGGTCTCCTCCATTTTGTAGATTATTTACGATTTTTTAATCCTCATAAACACATCGCCAAAATCCGGCTTACTTTGAGCATGTGTATTAAACAGTTGAATCCCTTTGTGAATTGTTTCCACTTGCGCCGTCCTTTAATTTCTTGATACAGCGGGCATCCAAATGTATTAATCCTGAGTCCAATAACCAACAAAGTCACTCCAATAGTGCTCCTTAATTACGCTTTCATCCTCCTTTAATGAAATACTTCACATTCATCCAGTTTGTGACAGTAGTTGTAGCATTTTTGAGACTTTTAAACTTTAATTACCGCTGTTGCCGTGTGTGTGTGTGTGTGTGTGTGGGGGGGGGTAACCGCTGTTACCAGGCACGGCTGTCACTACCCGATCTGCCCCCCTGCCCGATCTGTACTGCGCATGTGCGTTTGGCAAAGCAGAAAAAGAACACAAAAAAACCGGGAGAGATGAGTTATTGTTATGACAACGTGATTTCACTATTATTTAACAACTCTTTTTATTGGGTTCTTTTATTTGGGGTTAAGTACATTGTCAGAATAAGTGAGACATAGATTTAACTTCTGTTAGACAGCTATATGCCATACATTTTTGCATACATTCACAGTAAATATTTATTCAGTATGATAACTGCCAAACAGAAGTTAAATCCATTTTCTTTTTGTGCTTTGCCAAACGCCACTGTGTCAAGTGTCTTAGTTGGGTTGCCGTACGGAGTTGTCCAGTATGGCAGACCATCTCGCACATGCACAGTACAGATCGGGCAGGGGGGCAGATCGGAAACAGCGATAATTAAAGTTTCAAAGTTTTGGGGGGTCGCAAATTCCAACAGGAGTCATTTGGGGGGGCCCTGGGTGAAAAAGGTTGGGAACCCCTGCTGTAGTGGATTAGATTGTGCTGTCAGTCAGTGTAGGTAAATAACACAGGAGGGCAGAGGGATCCCCCCCTCTCAGCCCTATCCGATAGTTCTCCCTTGGAACGTGCTTCCCTACTTCTCATCATGTGACAGGGTTACCATTATTAATTATTTTTTATCCCAATGTCTCTCTCCATGCATACTGGTTAGTGATGCTGCGTTTCGTTTCTTACCTGCAGCCTGCACTGGTTACCCGTTTTGATCTTGCATACCCGGGTGTGACCACAGCAAACTACATGGCAAGTTTTATTTAATTTAATTTTTAATTTTACCTCTGGGGAATCTCAATTGACTGTGTCTTTTGGTATTGTTTAAATCTCATATTTCTGCCCAGATGATTGTGGTCCCTTGGTGCTGCATGGACTTTGTTTGGTGTTGTCTTTAAACAATGGATTGTAGCAGCAATCTTTCCTTTTCTTGTGGGTTCTTCCCTACTCTTGTCATACACAAACTTTGTAAAATAACCCCACATGTGTTGTGACCCTTTTGCTTGCCAACAGATCCCCTGTGCTTGTTGTGGTGTTACTGTGGTGTAAGTGAATGTGTCTGTAAATGATCCCGTTTTACTTCCTGTTGAAGATCCAACTGCACTTGGGGTATGTGTTAAGGATACATTTATCTGATTCAGCCTCCACTCAGTTATGAAGCATATGATTCAAAGGCCGAGTTTATATTCAGTCAAAGTGACAGCATGCTCTACTGTTTTTATAACCCTGATGGTATTTTTGAATTGACTCAATAAATAGTCATTTTTTATTTGGTAAGGTGTAAGCGTACATAGAGTGCAGGCTCTGTGTAGTCAATGTAAGATTTTAGAACCAAAGGTAAGGAGAGGCCCATCACTTATTGTATTGAAATTAGTTTTTAAAGCACACACTGTGTTATTAAATGATAGTTCAGTTAAGCTCCACAGGTGATTGGAGTTGCACCGGCATTTTCGTTTGGAAGCTCTCAATTTGATTTAAATTAATTTTAAAAATGAGCTATGTTTTTTTCTTAAAATTGCTCAAAATAGATATTTGCATTTAGCAACTACATGCATATAAATTGATTTACATTAAAACATTGATATTTGAGTTACAGTGTAGCTTAGCACTGGGAGAAAGGTTTCTGCTCCAGTCCGTGTGCAGCTCACCACTGTGTGTGAGTGTAACACAACGTTGGTGCTCCTCTCCTCCTAAACGGCAGATTAACCTCTGTAGTAGTTTTCGCTGCAGGCCTGTTCATATTGTTCGAGGAAATCTGGGTCTGGGCCAGTTGAAGATCCGGACCTCCTCAACTATACCATCACAGACAGAGTTTGTTTGTTTTATTACGTCACAGACATAAATCAAAGTCCGAGCAGACCCCGGGATCGTACTGCTAAACAAACGTTGTTCTAGCACTTTTATAGCTAAGCCTTCTTGTTCCTTATTAGTTGACCTTGGTGAAGGATGACAAACCACCTCCCAGTTTCTTTGTTAGCAACTTTTCTAGAGACGTTTGCGTTTATCTACACTTCTGCTCACGTGT
>NW_011359078.1:18699-21556 GCF_000735185.1 Notothenia coriiceps | reverse complement strand
ATGTTGATGTAGAAGAGACATGAAGAAGAGGGGACACATGTTGATGTAGAGGAGACATGAGGAAGAGGGGACACATGTTGATGTAGAAGATACATGAAGAAGAGGGGACACATGTTGATGTAGAAGAGACATGAAGAAGAGGGGACACATGTTGATGTAGAAGAGACATGAAGAAGAGGGGACACATGTTGATGTAGAAGAGACATGAAGAAGAGGGGACACATGTTGATGTAGAAGAGACATGAAGAAGAGGGGACACATGTTGATGTAGAAGAGACATGAAGAAGAGGGGACACATGTTGATGTAGAAGAGACATGAAGAAGAGGGGACACATGTTGATGTAGAAGAGACATGGGGAAGAGGGGACACATGTTGATGTAGAAGAGACATGAAGAAGAGGGGACACATGTTGATGTAGAAGAGACATGAAGAAGAGGGGACACATGTTGATGTAGAAGAGACATGGAAGAGGGGACACATGTTGATGTAGAAGAGACATGGAGAAGAGGGGACACATGTTGATGTAGAAGAGACATGGAGAAGAGGGGACACATGTTGATGTAGAAGAGACATGAAGAAGAGGGGACACATGTTGATGTAGAAGAGACATGAAGAAGAGGGGACACATGTTGATGTAGAAGAGACATGAAGAAGAGGGAATACATGTTGATGTAGAAGAGACATGAAGAAGAGGGGACACATGTTGATGAAAAAGTGGATTTTGCATAATAGGTGACCTTTAAACTGTTCACCACATGTTTCTGTCCACAGCTGAATCACTCAAACTCTTGACGTCAGCAGACTGAATCTATAGAGCTGCTTTGATGTGAAACTCAGAATCACTTTTTTAAATAAACGCTGACAGGACAGAAGTCCAGACCGCTCGTCCTGAACTCTTTCTCCTCTTTCTTCTTTCCTCTCCGAACATCTGGATGCTGTCTCTGCTTTGAGCCCGGAGCAGCAGATGAGTATCTGACAGCAGAGGTCAGAGGTCACAGGAGCTACACTACAGACGCAGCTAATAACCCTGAACACAGCGATGATGATGACGAGCTGCTTCATCATCATCACTCAGACACTTCATCCTGTTGGGCAGATGTTTGAACAGGAACTCTCTGATCTCAGATGTGATGTTTTTGTCCCAGTCTATCACTATTTTTGTTTTATGTTTTAGATTTAAAGGCTTTTTTGTCATATGTTCAATAGATACAGTGTAGAAACAAATAGATAGATAGATATACTTTTTGTCATTTCAACAAGACACAGAGTGTACTATTAAAACGAAATGTCGTTGTGCTGGCTTACAGGAACAGGACAATATAAAAACTTTATGAAAAATGGAAAATGCAGAAATAACTAACTTTATAGATAAAATAAAAAAAGATTAAAAAAATGTAAATACTGTACATTGGAAGTAAAGTATTACCTGAACCAAAATGTCTCACGAAGTAGAAAAATTGAAATAATAATAATACAAAAAAGGGGTTAGGGTTAACAAAAGTTCCCAGGCTCCTCCGACAATGCAAACAAATAGAAAATAGTGCGATAATGATAATGAATGGCGCAAATTAAATGCGGAAAAAAGTAAAGTATATACTTGTAAAATAAAAAAGAATAACATAAAAACAGATTGTCAAATGTACGGAAGAGGATTAGGGCCACATGAATTATTTTTTTGTTCTGAGAAAAAAGTCAGAATTCTGCGAAAAATATTTTTTTCTCAGAACAAAAAAATAATTCATGTGGCCCTAATCCTCTTCCGTACTAATGAATTCTGCACAGTGGAATAGAACATGTGAATAATATGAAAACATTTCTTATTGTGGACCCCGCAAACTCTGCTTACATTTGCACAGCTCTCCACTTTAAGCTTTCCAATACTTTTCTTGTTCTTTTTGTATATTCATAATACTAATCATTTTTTACAAACGTTCTATTTGTGGTCCTTTTTCTTACAATGTATTTTCTCTCCTGTCTTGATGTGTGCAGCAAACACACTGGAGCTTCTCCTTGTATGTTCAAACCTGTAGTCGGCAATGAACCTGATTCTGATTCAGATAAATATGTAGACTGTTAACAAAAAATATCCCGTGAGAAAAAATCCATCCCAGTCAGTGGTTAGGGAGATTTATGTATAAGTTATGTTGTCTATTTGCAGAGGCATTTGGAGACCCTCCCTGTGGGACCCTCTGTATATTCTGGGCGTACAATTATCACGGACATGTGCGGTATGTGATTTTATCTGGAGAGCCGCCAACACACAGAGCAGGAGGAGAGAAGCAGCTCCTGCTGACAGACGGATCCACAGACAGCTGATAACTGACTGCACATTATCAAACAACAGACTTTAAAGAGGCCCCGCTCTACTTTCCCTTTCCTGTAGTGAGTTCTATAGGTTTGTGTGCATGTCAATGGTCTGTGAAGGCTAACAAAAATACACCTGAACATCAGCAGGAGAGGACTCTTTAAAGTAGAGACACTACATACTGATATACACCTGAACATCAGCAGGAGAGGACTCTTTAAAGTAGAGACACTACATACTGATATACACCTGAACATCAGCAGGAGAGGACTCTTTAAAGTAGAGACACTACATACTGATATACACCTGAACATCAGCAGGAGAGGACTCTTTAAAGTAGAGACACTACATACTGATATACACCTGAACATCAGCAGGAGAGGACTCTTTAAAGTAGAGACACTACATACTGATATACTGTACACCTGAACATCAGCAGGAGAGGACTCTTTAAAGTAGAGACACTACATACTGATACACACCTGAACATCAGCAGGTAGGTAGGTAAAGATATAAAAAAATAAAAAAATGAAACGTTTTAAAATGCACAT
>NW_011359078.1:11667-18074 GCF_000735185.1 Notothenia coriiceps | reverse complement strand
TAGTAGTAGTACGTAGTAGTAGTAGTAGTAGTAGTAGTAGTAGTGTTAGTTGTTAGTAGTAGTAGTAGTAGTAGTAGTAGTAGTAGTAGTAGTAGTAGTAGTAGTAGTAGTAGTAGTAGTAGTAGTAGTAGTAGTAGTAGTAGTAGTAGTAGTAGTTAGTTAAGTTAAGTTAAGTTAAGTTAAGTTAGTTAGTTAGTTACGTTACGTTACGTTACGTTACGTTACGTACGTTACGTTAGTAGTAGTAGTAGTAGTAGTAGTAGTAGTAGTAGTAGTAGTGTGTGTGTGTGTGTGTGTGTGTGTGTGTGTGTGTGTGTGTGTGTGTGTGTGTGTGTGTGTGTGTGTGTGTGTGTGTGTGTGTGTGTGTGTGTGTGTGTGTGTGTGTGTGTGTGTGTGTGTGTGTGTATGTTTCCTCACCCATGCCTTATCCTACCAGAATCCCTGTGTTGTTGTAAATTAGAAAATCTCTGCTGTTCTGGTCCCCCTCTATTCTCGTTTCCTTTTTGACTTACAAAAACCTAAAAACAGACCAAGTAACAATCAGCAACACACTGTTTTTCAGCATTTCTAAGAACTAATTTCAGGATTTATTTCTACTATTCCTCATGGAGATATCAGTTTGTTTTCAGAATAAAGTGTAGATGTTGCAAACTGCATTTGTTCACATTAACATGGACATGGGTGTTGCAATTATTATCTTTTATATCTCTAATTCTATATTATATATCAATTAAAATGCAAAACTCCAATTCCAGGGAAGCTAACTCAACTAAAAACATATTTATTGACATATTTTTATGTATAAGTACAGTATATTATACATTGTGTCGTGTATGGTGGCTGTCCTGCAAAAACCTAAAAACCACAAATAACAATATAGGTCCAAAAGAGCATTATTTACTTTACTGTGTAGGCTACATATTTCTAAAACATCGTATTTTATACTCCATTTAAGCTCAAGTGCTACCTTATCTGTGTTTTTGCTGTATGAACTACACATCAGCCACCACAGGCAATTTGCCCGAAGAGTAAAATAACAGAGAGAAAACGGTTTGTATTTTCACATAAACATGTTTTGTGTGATTGTTCTGTTGCTGCGTACATGTTGCCCCGTGTTAGAGTGAGCAGTGTGTATTCGCCTGTGTTTACTGACCACTTGTCTCTATGACCTCTGAGCCAAGCTGTCTGTGACAAGAGCTCATATCCGTCAGAAATAACAGCGAGGGGGAGATGACAGGGAGGCCAGAGACAGAGCTGCAGGGGAAATGGGTCAGTTAGAAACATCTAAAAGGTGGTGGTGGGCTTGTCAGACTCTCAAATCAGCAGAGATGGAGGGAGGAGGGGATTGTACCTACTAGAATATATATCTCAGCAAGGTGAAAGGTGTCATTTCAAGATGTGTCTGTAATCAAGTCTATCTATCTGTATGATGCCACTGCCAGATGAGACTGTAAACATGTCACATTCATTTAGGTTTTTGCAGACGGACAATCATTTTCCCTTTGACAGTTTTTTCTTTGATACAAGTTTCTGGATTCTAAGATATAAGAACGTTTTAGAGACAATATAAGTAATTAACAAGAATACATTTGAGATTGGCTTTGAAAGGCTGCAGATGAAAAATAAACTAAAGTTTAAGAGTTTTTGCTGCCAGCAAATGGTGGAACGAAAGCACATAAATCACTTACAAAAATCATTATCTTTTCATTGTTTACTGTATCTCTAACAAGTATTGATTTAATTTAACAATGTTTGAAAATTCCACACACAATCAGGAGCAAGTTATAATAATTGTATTCTGACAGACAAAGCAAAATCAATGTTAGAGACTTTTACACAACTCAGACTTAGACTTTGCAACTCAATATAAAAACTGATTTTAGCAAACAAAGATAGCAATTTAAAATAAATGAGAGATGATGGATGCATACTTTTTAACCACAATTCAAAATCAGTGGGTGTAGAGGTTAGACTGTGACTGTCCTGATAACATTTTGTGACTATTCATGAAAGATAGAAAACGCCAGCGAAATATAAATCCACGCAGGTAAACCAACAGGCTCACACACAGTTATATCTGAATCACTATACATAAATAGTGAGTGTGTTAAAACATACTTTTAACACACACACACACATACACAGTGCGTGCGGTGATGAGCCCAGCTGTTTTGGTTGTGTTTATTGGAGGTAATGTTCTCCATGGCTGAACTCTGAATCCCAGCAGGCTCCTCTGTCTCTCAGGTTTCTTCCTGTTTGCAGACGCTTTCTCTTCGCACCTCATCTTTTCATCTCTCTCTTTCTGTCTGTCTTTTTTTCCATTGGATTTGTAGCCGGTAAAGATCAAATTCAGGCTGGATCTCTTTCTCTCCCCGTTGTCTTTCCTCCCTCACACTTCACTGCTGCGTCCCCTGTTTCCTCTCCATTACAGTAATGTCCCAGAGGAAACAGTTAGAGAGAGTCAACTGCAGTGTCCTCTCTGTGGTGCATATACATCTCTACTGGGTGTTTGCATGCATCTATGTGTTTTAATTTGTATTTAGAAAATCAGAGCTGTAGAGACACCAAGCTTTTTAAAAAGATATTAACTATATTAACTGTGGATACAGATCCTACCAAGGGATACATTTATAATGCCACTGCTACAACTTGTTCAACAAATAACTACTTTAGAAAAATTATCAGTTTCTTTATTTAAAGGGGACCTATTATGCAAAACGCACTTTTTGATGTCTTTTATACATAAATATGTGTCCCCGGTGTGTAAGGAGACTCACAAAGTTTCAGAAAATACAACCCTCTCTCTTTTCCTCCTTACCCACATCTCTAAAAAAAGAAATGCGACCAACATGACGTCATTGGTGGCACACGTGACACGTCCCAACCTATCGTCTCTGTATTCAGTTGTCTAGCTGAATCCCCTCTCGCAGCTGTGTGTCTGTGTATTCAGCAGGATGTCTGCAGGAGGCACTTATGGCCCGTCCACATGGCGGCGTGCGTTGAAGCTTATACGCTTCTGCCCATTCACTTTGAATGGGGTGACGTCACGCTTTCGAACTGCATTGTGGGAGCGTCATTTCGCTTTGCTCGCGTTGCTCGCTTCCAAAGTTGAGCAATGTTCAACTTATGAAGCTTCGACCGAAGCGTCAGCTAATCAAATCATATTATGCCAGTACAAGCTCGAGCCAATAAAACCGCGTGCTTGTGTGTCCGGGCGGGAGATTCATGTGATTGGTTGTTGGTCGAGTTTCAGACATTCTCACCGGCAAGCTTCAACGCACGCCCCGAGTGAAGAGGTGAGATTTTAGGGCTTTTTTGAAGAATGCAAAAGTGTTGGCCTTGATGATGTGACTGGGGGGGGGTGTGTGTGCTGGTCTCTGTGGCTTCAGGTCCGGAGCTTGGTCCTGATGGGCTGCAGAGGGTTAGCATCAGAGTGGTGGGGGTGTGCTATTGGACGAGGTCACAGAATTCGGGGGGGGGCGGTGTTGCTGATTCTACAGTAAGTGATGAGTTATATCAATGCAGTGTTTGATGTGGTGGAGCGTCGGGTGGAAGTGAGCATGCGGGCAGCAGAGTTTTGGACATAGGATGTTACAGGTAGAGGATGTTGTTGCAGTAATCCAGTCTGGATGTAATTAATGTGTTTGAGTGTTTGAGCGGCAGTGAAGGAGAGGGAGGGTCTGGTACGTGCACAAAACATTTTCCTATGATTTGTGGATGTTTATTTTATGTTTCTTAACTGCATTTCATTTTGTAGTGTATGCCTTGCAAGCATACACTTTCATATAATGCAAATTATAATAACTTATAATTTTTCCAACACAATCAAACATCATAGGACAACATTGAGATAGATAATACAAAAATGTAAATGTAGTCACTTTATATATTTCAAATATGTTCATACTTCAAGAAAAATATTTGAACCACTGATTGGGAGTAAAAGTGTACATGACCTGCATTATTATTGATGTGACACATGAGCACATATTTAGATGTTGGTTATCCTCTGCTGGTTTTGTTTAGGTGTCTCTCTGGGTGCCGTGCCCCTGCTGGTGGTAACACTACGTTCATACACTGTAGGGTGGATACAGACGAGCCGGGAGGCCCATCCGGAGATGATTCTCACCTGACAGTCCTGGTAGTCAGCTTTAATAATGTGCTTGCAGCTTTTTGAAAGCTGTTGGAAAAATATCAAGTTTTCGGATTTTTGCAGGTTTCCAGTGACAGCACATATCACACTGCTCACTACTGAAATGTATTCCAACGTGACAACACTTGTCAATGAAGCTGAGTACATCTGAGAGAGTTTGACATCTCTTAGGGATATTTAATATTTATACCTATTACACAAAAAGTAAAGTAGGTTTATATTTTTTTATATTTTAGCAACACCCTTCTCACATGTCCTCATTGAGTTTGGAAAGGATTTGATACAGTACAATTGTGAGCACTGATGATCTTGTTCATTTAAGAAAGTTTAATTAGGTCAAGTGTGGGAGAGGCTGCGGTGACAAGACAAACGAGCAATGGATAAATATGTGAAAAGTAAAAATGCAGACTCTGAGCTGCGTCCTGGACTAAATTCTAACCCAGATAAGGAGCCGAGTGGTGACAAATTGAGATATTGTCATTAAATTGTCATTATTTACGCTGTTTAGGCTACACTGAAAAAACTGAAACCTTGACTTTAATTAAATGTAGTTTGTCAACACATTTTAACTGAATTAGCTAGCAAGTTGTAAGCAATAATATTAAGTTTAAATAACAAATATTAGGTTCAATTGTTACACACAGTTATGTGAAATCTGTTGAAATAAGTCAACGTTTCACTTAATTCGGAGTACAATCTGTCATTTTGTGACTTTTTTGGTTGGTGCTGTGCCTCAGGATTCTTTTGATTTAAAAGTGTACCATGGCTCAAAAAAGTTAAAAGCACGGCAGTAGACACTTCTTCACAGCAGAGCTTCAACATGATGAGGATAATGTTTTCTTTTCACAACTTACATCGTCATACAGTGACAATAATATTCAATTGCCACAGCAAATACATTTTTCAGTATTTTTGTATGAACATAATAAGAAAGCATTCAAATGATCGTAAAGAAAGAAAGATCATTGTCACACTGAACAGAGACCCTCACAGGACCCTGAGGCCTGCGTAGAGTGCACTCACTACAGCTCACACTGCCTGAGTGTTGTGTTTGTAAAAAACACTGTAGAAGAGCAGCTGGTGTTTCTGTTCACAGTGCAAACAAACTAATATTGTTTTAATAAAGATGTCAGTCAGGAGTGATTGCAGCTGCGATGTGACTCCATGCTGCCGCCAGCGTGGGTTCACTCCTCAGCAGGACCCCGCTGGTGAAGAGGAGGGAAGAATGAGCCCGCAGCTCAACACACTTCACTTCTTAACATCACTTCCTCACAAAATAAAAAACCAGCTGCCATAATACTGAAAATGTGGTCGACATATTTTCTTAAAAAACTATCTTAGGAAAATCTAATTACTGAATACGCATTACACTTTATTAGTTTATTTTTATAAAATGAATACCTTTAAATGTTCTTTAAATCAAATAAAAAATAACAATATCAAGTGAAACCTCATCTGATCAGCACAAATCCTTAATCTAATCAGCACAGTCCTGAACACAGACCTCTGGTTCTGCTCTCTGCTTGAACACCATTGTTATGCAGATAGTTCAAGTCCATAATGTTACGCAAGTAAGGACATCATCGTGCTTAGTAACTGTGATGTTACTACTAACGGGTTACATTACTTAGACCCTCCAGAAAAACGCGATTCTGCGATCGCAGAATTTACCGCATAATCAGCAAAATGGCGCAGATTTTTAAAAGGCCGCATACTTATCAAAAGGCTGCATAATCCCCGCATTTTTCCACACAAAGTTGAGAAAAAAAAAAGTTAACTCGTCTTGACGTGACGTCATCAGCTCGCGCATCACAGAATGTAAACAACACTGTATAGAGTGAACGTGTGGAGCTCACACGATAGAGAAAACACCAAGATGAAAAAATCTAATCCATCTAATTTACCGACGAACATTTCTACTAAAGACCGGGCAAAAAGTGGGGGGAAACTATTCTGCACCCCGTGCAACTGTGTGTTGGAGCATAAGAGAAAATCGACGGTGACGACCCACTTTAATTCATTCGCAAATTCGAACATGCTTTCCGCTGCTGCGGACAAGAAAGCCAAACAACGCACGTTCACCGAGGCATCAACCTCCAAAACCCTTTCGAGGGCTACAAGAAACGAAGTGAGTAGCCTACAAGATTGAAGCTGGTCAGATAACGAACGAGTAAATGAAAACGGAATGAGTCGGAGAAGTGTGTGTGTGTGCGTGTGTGGGGGGGGGTGTGTGTGTGAGATTAAAAAAGCCCAA
>NW_011359078.1:2639-11627 GCF_000735185.1 Notothenia coriiceps | reverse complement strand
AATAATGAATATAAAATGATGGTTAAAATATTCAGCTTATTTTTTTTAATAATTCACAGACATCTGTTTAGCTGTTGACATTTAAGGGTTGCGCTGGACCCGTCCAAGTCCAGTTTTGGATGGTCTGCCGTGGTTCCATTCCATTTCAAAGAGCTGTTTGACGCTCGGCGTAACCTTGTCACACTGCCACTCCAACATCCAATCACAGGGCTTGATGACTAATCATGGGGTTTGTAAAGCAAAGCGCATGTTGTAGTCCCAAACGATAGCTGGGGATTCTGGGTAGTGTAGTGTCTTCGGAAACTCTGGAGTGTCTAAACTCAGAAGAAAAAAAATTGTTTCTCCGAATCGAAGGTTAAAAACACAAAAGCATGGTACACAATTTAAACCAATCGATATTGTGCAATTAAGGATAAACTGATGTTTTTCAGTTGATGAGTAATGCAGATATCACTGTGTAATCATTTGACAGTGAGGGGAATACTTCCGGTTTTATTATGAAAACTTTGAGACCGGAAATACTGTTTTCACCCACGCTAACTTTAGATGGAAGCTGCCCCATATACACGTTATCCTGGCGAGACGTCAAATCATCTTCGTAATATCTATCAAACTATAGATCCTACATATCCACTGGACGTAGATTATAAAAGTGCAATATACACTTCTCGCTAGAAATTGAATAAAAAAGCATTTTAATGGCCAAACTATTCCACAATTTAGGATTTTCCAGAGAGGGTTATTTGTGAATAAACGACCCTCCGGAGCGTTTGCAATGAAGGGGCCGGGAGCATGTTGTTTCTTACACGACCACTAGAGCACCTCTAGTGGTCGTGTAAGAAACAACATACAATTTAAAACGTGTCTCTGAGTCGTAATAAGGGCATGAACAATCGGCCTATATGGTCGTTTTTTGTGGGAGGACAGGCTGTGATATTCTGTACAAACTGTGAAGTCCACTGAGACAAATGTAACATTTGTGATATTGGGCTATATAAATAAACATTGATTGATTGATTGATATTGTTATTAGTATTATTAATAACAATGTTTTTGTGTGTGGTTAAGGGAGGGCGGCGCCCTATCGTCCCCTATTGGCCATCCGCCACTGCATGCTTATTTTGTAACATATAATAAATCAAAACGTATTATGAGACAGTTACAGGGCAGATGTCTTCTCTGATTCTCGCACCACCCTCACGGTTCAAGGTTCTTTATTTGTCATACGTATATAGCTACAGTGTAGACAATGAAAATCTTAGGTCACAGGCTCCTCCAACAGTGCAACACAATAACACATACAATCAGAAAAAGAAAAAAAAAAGTATTTAAAAAAGTAAATACAAAAACTTAAAAATAGTGAAATAGTGCAATAAAAGTCTATATACAAGTGATTGGAATATGATATATTAGATAAATAATGTGTAAGTTGCAGCCAGATGAATGTTATGGATGTACTAACACTACCACTTAATTGACTTATGTTACCATGTCATTACAGAGTGAACACGGTCATTAGTCTTTACAATGAAAACATCAGCTGAGAATTTGACAGATATAAAAGGATTGAATTGATTTCCACCTACAGTATATACAATACTACTCAGTAGTAGGGTCACATGTTCTACCTTTTTTCTTTAGGCTGACTAAGTAGGGTTTTCATCAGTGGCTTTGATGATTATTAAATCAAATGAAGGAAACTTGTCTACTTTCATTGCAGGAAAAAAAAGAGGGAAGTGGGTACAATTTAAACAAAACGCAAATATGTCTCAATCCCATAATTACCTTTTAAATTACCCAAAAGGTTTACAGATTTATCGTGGTATTTAATTGGAAATATAAAATAATCTGGTTGCTCACTTCAATCAAGCTACATTAAATGCAATTATATTCTGTTGCTGTTATTCTCAACATAACTACGGACGTACAGTATACGAGTCCTGCACTGTGAGTCACATGACTCCTGTGGCCCTATTGAATGTAAGTAAGTCGCTTTGGATGAAAGTGTCTAACAAGTGACATGTAATCATTACTCTATTCCTGCTTTGCAAATATAAACCAACACACAGTTATTAACATCAAGAAGAAGTTATTTTTCTATAACTTTACATATTCATATCCTTCATGATGATAACATCCAGTGAAGTTTAATTACTGTCATTTTAAACAAGCTTGTGCAACCCTGGAGTGATAGTAGCGAGACATTATGCTAATGATGTGATAGTATTATTGCTATAAGCACTTATAATTAGCACATGTGTATGCCAAATTTAAGTCAGTGAATAATTAGCAAATTTGTGAGCCAAATTTCTCCCTCCCTTAAAACATCATAGGGTGCACTGGCTGCTGCTATCAAAGGCAATGCACATAAAGGCATGCTGTTAATATATTCATGTAGTAGACACTTTAACTATTTAGTTTGTCACATTTATTTCAGAGTTAAAAAAGTATATCAATTGAAAGTATACAGTATTTTGCTGATCACAATGAGAACTCTAAAATAAAATTCAAAGCAGATTCTGAACAAACTCTAATGGATCGTGTAAAGGATATTAATTTAATTATAGTAAAAGCATGAGTAACATAAATCCAAACTGCCACTTTTATTTTTACCCATGACAGCATCACATCTCCTCACTTCCTCCAGGCACACTCCTGCTGCCACATTAGCATTAGATTAGTGTTGCAATAAAATTAGACACCTTGCATCCGCAGCTGTCCTGCCATCATCTAGAAACAATATTGATACAGTAAGACTGCTGCTTTGAAAAAACAGAGAAAACGTAGACAGGAGGGCTTTGAAAACACAGGTGCTTGCATACCTAATTAAATATGATTTGGTGTAGTATCAAGGCTGAATCAGGAGAAGGGAAACTTAAGATGACACTGGCAGGCAAGGAAAAGATATTGGCAAGGTTTGGCTAAAAGAAATAGGAAATGCATGCAAAGACAACTAGGTCAAAAAGACTAAAGACAAACTTGAAAGGGGTGTGAGGAATATTTGTGTCCGGCTTAGTTTCGTCGCTAGTTAGCATGACAGGTTGACTTGTAGATTTCAGATTTGTACTATTTTCAACTTTTCAGCGTTCTTTTTTGGTCCTACCTGTTGGTAACTGTAACTGCTATTAGTAATGTATTAAGCTGGGCCCTCTCTCAACTTTGTTGTAGTGATAGTATTTTTTACATTTTTTTGACAAGTTAATGGCATTAGCTTGGAGTCAGACGGAAAAGCTAAATCTTGGAGCACTTCTTATCTGCTTCAAAATTGGCTCTGATATGCAATCATTATTTTTCCCCATGATAACAATCAACCAATCAAACTGTCCAATCAACCAGTTTCCTGTCAGTGTGTATAATCTCATGTTGATTCCTTTTCAATCGTTTGAAACCCTAAAAAACATTTAAGGATATAGTTTATTAAAAACACTACTACCTGGTTTCTGTTGTTGCACTATTTTGAAAAAAGAGCAGAAACATGCCAAAGCCATCCAGAGGACCGAGGAGATCATCAGCCGTCCCCTCTGATGTCAGGTCATCAGGAGAGGAGCCTCAGTAACAGCAGTTCAGTCTGCATATCTGAATGCATTCTTCTCATTTAATAACACTATCATTTAATAATTTTCTAAATACCAAAATAGTACATTTGAATTGTTCTTCATATTTGAATCACATTTCAGTTGCTTCTTGTTTCCATTGGTTAATTCCTTACCGCACTACCTATGGCGCTGCGGAAGTAAATTGACCGAATTTTAACATAATTCATCATTCTGACCACGTGATGCTGTCCGGATGTCCGCTCACTGACTCAAAGGGAAAGTGAAGCAACGGTAGAGGCAACGTTTCAAAGTTATGACTCACACTAATTTAGTTGTAAACGTTATCCAAAATATTAGATATATTTACTATTGGGGAGAGTGGGGTAAGATGAGCCAGTGGGTAAGTGGACCCCCCCCCCCTTATCTAGGTAACTGTGCACATTTGTTTTCATGTCACCATAAATCCAGGAAGCCCCCATCACTTCTATTTGGCTGTGATGGAGAGAAGCACATGGTAAAGTGGTAAATGTGTTTCTTTCACAATAAACCATGTTTGGCTTGTCAAAGTAAATGTTCAACACGTCAGGTATAATTACTGTTCTGTCAAAGAAAATCCAGGTCTGAAAATATGTTTAATAACTGTTGGTTATTTAGCGAGGAGTAAAACCGCATGAATCATTTAGCATGAAGGACTAAGATCGACAGTGGGTTTCCAAAAAGGGGCTGTGGGGTAAAGTGAGCCAGTGGTTTTACTCAACCCCCCATGAGGCACTGAAGTTAAGTTAAGTCTTTGTAGTTTAACATGGTATTTCGATGTAGTTGTACACAACTGATTTTTTAAACTTTTAATATTGAAGAAAAGCCATCATGCTAAAAAAGTCCAAGAGAAGGACTGAGGAGATGGAGAGAGAGCCACTGATGGAGAGGCTGGAGAATCCATCAGAGCAGTGGCAAAATACAGACATGTTGACAGGTCAACCCTGGGTAGAGACATAAAGAGGAAGGAAGAGAAAACAAGAGGTACAGAGGAACAGCAGAGGAAAGAGGCTCTTCACAGGAGAGAGAAGGGGCTTCAGACCAGATCCAAAAACTTGCTTGACAGACTCCCAAATAATATAGAATACAATATTTTTGTTCTATTTTTTATTCATCAGTGATTTATGGTGTTAAAACATAAGATATTAAGGGTGAGCAAGGTGGAAGACATTATCTTTATATTTTCAAAATGTTAACAAAAAGCACAAGAATGAAAAACCAACGTAAAGAAGAATATAAAGGGGAGGAAGTGAAGTTCAGTGCTGCTGAGTGTACTGAAAATAAGGGATGCTGATATGATGAACAGCCACCTTTGTCCTCTGCTATAATCAGTCATTGTGCCTGACATGTGGGAATCTGCCACTTACTTCAACAAAGGGATAAGAGAGCATAGAGATTGACAGAGGGGTTAAAGAAAGATAGACAGTGATAAAGGGAGTGTATAGAGACAAACAAGTATCACACAATGCTGATATTGAGAGGGGGTTGCTTGTGAGTCAGGTAGATAAAGAGAGTGAGGGATTGTTGGAGAGGTGAGGAAGTGAAAGAGAGGAATATTCTTTCCGGAACCTTCCTGTCTGGGCTTTATATTGCCCGGGCAGTGATGAGTTTCTGATTGAGCTCTGATGAACAACAACAACCTTTACTTCAGGATGTCTACTGTCAATCAAAATGAAAAAAATGCATCTATCACAAAGGGCCATGACTTCCACAAAACATGATTGTGGCTTAACTCCCCCCGCCTCAAGTTGGAGGGAATTGATGCAAGTAAAACAAACATGAACGAGCCAGCTCATAATCAGAATTAACTCAACAGCCCTGAATAGATATCCTTGTAAATGTAGCTGGTAGGTTAACAGCCAGTCTGTTGAAGATGTACTGTACTGACTTATTTTTAACATGTGTTTTATTGTGAAAAAAACATATTAACAACTTTACCCATCTACTCCCATCATTAGTCGTCCGACACATTCAAACTGGATTTAGTCATTTACCAGGGAAGGTGTGTCCACACTGCATGGTTATCGAACGTCAAAACGTGGTATAATTTTACATATATAAGAAAATATGTGTGTGACTTGAGGATGGAGAGCTTTACCTGTTTCAGTGTGTGCTTACGGCTTACAAAATCCAGACCTTTTTACACAGACAGGAGTATATTAGTATAACATCAGCAAGAGTGGTGGTATTATTCATTTCCACTGAAAGCGCATACACAATAGTTTAGATGTAGACACACACCCTCTTTTGTGTCTGACACCCACAAACACACATACATACATAATAACATTGCTGTGAGCGATGTTGTCCAACCACACAGCACAAAGACAACAAAATGCATCTGGATCAGGTCTATTCTATTTGGTGGGGCTTAGGATACTGGAGGTGGGGGAGAGGGGGCTTTGCCGCTGGGCTGTTCAAAGCCCACTCCTTGTTGCTTTGTTTGATGTTTTTTATTCATGAATTTTAATCAAAACATCTGTTTACAAAAAGCCAACGGCCTACATCAGGGGCTTTGTGTTCCCGCTGCTCCACACTGATGAGTCGACACTTTTCATCTCCCTTGTGTTTAACATGGCTGACCTTGAGAACAAAATATTCCTCTAAGAGTGCAGACACACTGCGCAGTAAAGTCATCTGATACATGATGGGGTGTATGGTGCAGTTGTGGGGGTAACGTGCTACAAAGTAATGCTTTACTGTAATCAGATTACATTTGTCTGTAACACAGTAATTAGACCCTCCAGAAAAACGCGGGCAAAAAATCCTTGATTATGCGGGCTAAATTCCTTGATTATGCGATTAAACATGCGGGGTTTTTATGTGATTTTATGCGGTGAAATTGCGGGAAGTTGCAAAAAATGCGGAAAGTTGCGATATATGCAAAATATGCGGGAAAGAAGAATAACAATTTTTTTAAATATTGGGCTGTCTTATTTATTCTCTCTCACACACAACCTGCCACTAACGTTAAACCCCTTTACTATTCAATTAAATAAATTCAATGTTTATTTATTTTAAAAGCAATTGGGCTATTTTAATCTCACACACCGTCTTTCCTCAGTTGTAAATGCTGGTTAGTCTCACTGGCTTTAATGCAATGCACCGCAACGTAGCCAATGTCGCCACACCTGTAACATTTCACCTTATTACAACGTCTCTGGATGTGACCAAGCCCAACGCAGGAGTAGCACTTCCGGTAGTCGGCATGCCCACAGTCACGAGCCATGTGTCCTTGATCTCCACACCGATAACAGCACATTTCCTTGCTTCGTCCTCGACCCCTGTTGCCTCTGCCGCCACGACCACCATCAACGCCGCCACTCCTACGACCACCATCAACGCCGCCGCCGTCACCACCACTATCAACGCCGCCACGACCACCTTGACCAGTGGGGCAACGCTTGGTCTTCTGGTTTCTATCACAGTTTTGGCAATATCACGCGTGATCACACAGGAGGACGTGACCTCGGGCACCACTGTAGAGCTCTCCTAAAACCCAGACTCAATCTGACGACCAGTCACTGAAAGTGCAGGGAGAACATCAATCCAGACTCTGCTNTCAGTAGGCTTCAACTTGTTGTTAAATTACTAATTTACTACATATTTATAACTTTATTAAATGTAAGTGAGTTGTGGTACCTTGTTCTTTAGGGAGCTTAAAGCTCCCTAAAGAACAAGGTACCACAACTCACTTACATTTAATAAAGTTATAAATATGTAGTAAATTAGTAATTTAACAACAAGTTGAAGCCTACTGATCTCTAAAAGTTTGCATAGAGCCTTTAGTCTCATATAAGCTACGTAGATAGAGCGTTGCTTTGAACCATAAACTATTACCAATGCTGACTGTACTCATTCAGGCCATTTTACCATCAGAAAGAGGTTCCACAGGGGTCTATCCTTGGTCCATTCATGTTTACATTAGATGTAACATAAGTCTTTCTAATCAATATTTGAATGTATATTTTTTTGCTGATGCAGACACTTTATCACAACCCTTAAATGTCAACAGCTAAACAGATGTCTGTGAATTATAAAAAAAAGTATATCTTTAGAAAGCTTCAGAATATAGATTCAGTCAACCTAATATACATTATTTTACACGTTTAAAGCTTAATATGTGATACTAACTCCTCATAACTGACACACCACTGCCTGTTGCTTCAGTAAAGGATATATATATATATATGTGTGTGTGTGTGGTGTGTGTGTGTGTGTGTGTGTGTGTGTGTGTGTGTGTGTGTGTGTGCGCTACAGAAGCTGAATATTTTAACCATCATTTTATATTCATTATTGTGTTGATAGTGTTTCTGGTGCCTTATTTTTTAGTTAGTAATATATAAATGAATGTTTTATTCAGCAGTGGAGACACAGCGCCCTCTGGTGGTCAGTCTGCAGCCTACAGTCCAAACACTGTGATGTAAAAAGTAATTATATTAATATAAAATAAAATACACAACCCTTTAAAATTTGATTTTTCCTGCTTGTTAACTGTTGTGATTAATATAGGAGTTTAAATAAAAACATTGGGACACCTTACATGGACGTAACTGAGGAAAAATAATATATGTATAACTGTTATATTAGTAATATATATTAAACACTAGTAACCAGTGTCAATATGATACAAAAAATACTGAGATAAAATTAAACAATTGAGAGGAAAGAAAAGAGAGAAAAATAAATAAAGAAGTATGAATAAATATTAATAAAATATATAATGAAAATTAGATTAGTACGAATTAAAAAATGTACAAAGTTACAACATTTTAGGTAAAACAAATTAAATAAATGTATAACATAAGAAAATATTTGAAAATAAGAAAATAAAAAAATAAGAAAGTGAATAAATCGAAGTAAACATTTAATAAAACATTTATTAAATAAGTGCTCTTCTGGTTATGGGGTTGCCTGCTGCATTAATGTGATGTGTCGTCCGAACAACAGGAGCCGGCTCGCGCCCACCAACACTATAAATTGACGGGGAAGGGGGTAGCAATAAAGATAACACCATTAAACAGTTACACAACATAACAGAAATAATATCGATAGCAGCGTCCCTAGCAACCACCTTGGTAACAATGAAAACGTTGTATAGACACTATTTCCTGAAGTAATCTTCGTAATAACTAGCAAACTAAAGATCATGTACATCCACTGCACACATAATCTGAAATAACTCATATTTCTCGCATCAAATGACATCAAAACGCATTTTAATGGCCAAACTAACTTTAAAATAGGCATTTTCCACCGAGAATAAAACGAAGTTCGGCCATGTTTTTTTTTTCTGCAGGGAGAAATGTGAAGATCACGTGACATAGACGCCAGCCATTGGAATGAATGGTGAAAAAAAACGTAGGGATCTTACAATTTCAGAGGCGTTTTTGTAGAAATACTATGTCCTACGTTG
>NW_011359078.1:0-2613 GCF_000735185.1 Notothenia coriiceps | reverse complement strand
GATATAGTTTTGTCGGGGTGGTTTTTATAAAAGGTGTTCCCGGCGGTGACTGCCATTACTGAACCGCAGCCTGACCTCACTCCACCGCAAGCGCCGTTTATCTACAAAAGCTTGCTCACTTTAATATACAAAGCCGGACATTTTACGTCGGGCTCGGGGCCCCATCTGCGGAGCCGCTTCACGGCGCTGCACGCGGGCGTTCACGGTTTTGTTCCCGACGTATGTCTTGGTAAACCACGTTTACCGGTGTAAAAACTCTAGCCTATGTCCTGCGCCAAACATCTACAAGCTGCAACAACAGGTATTCACGTCGAATTCAATTGTTATATAGTAGTATGATTTGTAAAAGCCCTAATTTTTATGAACTGAATAACTTATTTCAAACGATATAAGTGATTGATCAACCGGTTCATAATAAGGCACGTACGACAATTTTTGGAATAAAGGTAAAACTAAGTAACCTAATGAGCCGCCCACTTACAAATCGTGCATTTACGAAAGCAAAAATTTTGGCAGGCTGAGCCTGATGTTGGTAGTTGGTCAACGTATCCCTAATTTTGTACAGTTGTGCAGTCGAGTGGGGGCAGAATTTGTAAGGGTTTCTTCACCCCCGGAGACCCAGAGAGCAACACGACGCTACTTCAGTGACCGCTGCTGCATTTGGGTTTTATCAGGGTTTTGTCGGCGCGTCTCCGTAAAAAGAAAAAATGATCAACAGGCTCAAGGCCCGCCGTTTACGACGGCGGTAAGAACGAGCGGAGTCGAGACCACGACTCGAGAACTGCTCGCCGCCTTTCTGCCCCTGACGGGGGAAGGGACGGGAGACGACCGCGGACGACACGTAATGTTGGTTACAGCGAGGGACAGTTTTGAGCGCACAGTCACAATTATCTTTACTTTTGCCTAGACACTAAAACCGCGTGTCCAGACGGCTGCGAGTGCATAAACTTTTAGTATGGCTGCCATTAAAGGTTTATGGGACCATATGGCGATTATGGCAGTAAGTGGCCCGGGTTCGGAATCGGAACTCGGGAGGGACTGGAGGGTTATCGTCTTCGTACACAAGCCATGTTTATACTACTTCACACCAACACACGATTGTTGTTCATGCCACAAATCTAGACTGGACTAATATGGAAATGGAAAAAAAATTTTTTGGGGAGAAATTACCCCTTAAATTGGGACTGATACCGTCATATACCGTATACCACGGTATGATGTCAGCAAGGTATGACGGTATGAAAAAAATGATACCGCCCATGCCTAGCTCAGGCATGACTGCAGTGTGTTATATACCTGGGAGCCTTGGAGACCCTCCTCAAGGCCCCTCCACCACATCAAAATGACAGCACACAGGGCCGGAGAGGAGCCAATCAAATATTCCTTCATAGCCCCTCCTCTCTCCATTTCTCTTAGCTCCGGTTCACTCCAGATAGTGAAAACACACACAGTCTCTGTTCACACCTTCCTCTCAGTGAAGACGCTTTGCGTGTGTGTTCAGTTCCTGGGGGAGGGTTTGAGTAAAGTGTTACAGGGAACGAGAGCTCTGTTTAGGGTCAAATGCAGAACTAGGCAAGTCTGTCTGGTTCTGCAGTGTAATCGTGCACGTTCTAACTTGGGGACACATCTTTATTATGAAAGACATCAAAAAGTGCATTTTGCATGATAGGTCCCCTTTAATGTAAATTAGATTATGTAAGCTTTGTATATGAATATGTGATGCCTGGTGCCAGGCCATGTGCTGTCCCTTACTTGTTATCCTTAAATGTAAAACATGCATCAAATCCTACAATTGAGTTGAAAAGTTGTGCATGCATAAGTGAGTCTTGTAAGTGAATAATCTTTGACGTTGTTGGTTGCTTCTTCATGCATCATTATTATCTGAATATCTTTCATAACAAACTGATATATGGTTTAAGTATTTCAAGTTTTGAGGGGTTTTGCAATACGTAAAAAAGACACCTAAAACATGTGCTCTTCCAGACTGTTGTGTTTGTGTGACTCTAAACATAAATACTGTATACTCCAACTCTTATGGAGAATCATAACGCTTACAATCACAAAGGAGTACAAGTACAAATAAAACGTTGAGTTCAAAGGTACTGCAATAAAAAACATTATAACAGGGCTAAGATGAATACTCAGTTCTGATTGGTCATCTGGACATTCTGCACGCAATACAAAACAAAGTCCAATGAGCTGTAAAGCTTCAATGAATAAAAGCTCATCGAAACACAAGATTAATGTCATGGAGAAGTTTTACTAAAATAGTGTTAAATTAGTGACATTTACATTTCCAACAATCTTCTGCCTGTCAATATTTAAGTTTAGATTGAACACCGGTCAGATGATCACACAGAGGAAACAAATGGGTCAAAAACATGTTTGAGTCAGAACTTGAAAGTCTTCCAGATTCTGAAGTTCATCTTGCCAATATATCTGCTGGTCATAAAAACAGATGACAGCATTTATAACTATCAATGATTAACTAGTGAAAGAGATAAGAGGCATTGAAAGCTAATTCTTACTTTGTCGAAGAGAGCCTCGACACCAGTACACTGTGGGAGATCTTCATCTCCAGTTAGAGGCAAACCGAGGGGAAGAAAAAGGATA
>NW_011359077.1:0-2328 GCF_000735185.1 Notothenia coriiceps | reverse complement strand
CTGAGAGCAACACACAGTTAGCTAAGCCTGACAGACCACTGTTTGGCCCAGGTCGCATGCTTCTATCTGTTTTAGGCAGATACAGAGGGTCACTATGCAAAGGAGAGCAGGTGATACAGCCTTGTTAAGCAGACCAGCAAGTGTAAAGCTTAAACTAGTCTACAGAGCAGACAGACAGTCAGAGATGGAAGAGTCCTACCCAAAGTTGTGTCAGGGTTTTGATGCAGCAGCCATACGCTATTAAACTCAGGCCAGACGCTATTCCCTATTCCCCGGCCACACCTAGACGGGTCCCCATCCCTCTACTCGACAAAGTGAAAGACGAGCTCAACAAAATGGAGGACATTGGGGTCATCTCCAGAGTTGAAGAGCCGACCGACCGGTGTTCGGGCATGGTTCCGGTGCCTACAAAGACTGGCTCAGTGCGCATCTGCGTCGACCTCACCCGCCTCAACGAAGCAGTTCGCAGAGAGAAATACGTATTGCCTTCAGTTGAGCAGACAATTGGATCTCTGGCAGGAGCCCAGATCTTGAAAATGAGAGCTTGTGTCTCAATGAGATTTTACACCTGTATAAATAAAGGCTAAATACAAATAAAATAATAATATACATGAAGCATGGGAAGGCCCTTGAAATATGTGAAGCTGTTGCATATTTCTTTTGAAAATGGTCTATTTTGTCAGATTGTTTCAGAATGTCTTTCAGGGAAGGAAAGGAAACAGAGGAAAGGAAACAGAGGAAAGAATACAGTTTTCTCTGTTTCTTATTCGCAGCAGTTATACAAAGTATATTTTGTCAAAGTAGTAATGAGGAAGTCAAGTCAAAGTCAACTTTATTGTCAATCTTTCAGTTTGTGTGTGCAGACAGAGAGATCGAAATACCGTTTCCCACAATCCCAAATACAAAAACAAATATATATAAAAATACGTATGTAAATATGTATATCCTATATATACACAATCAACAGACACATTTATACACATGCACACATTAAGACCTATTAAAAGCACAACAATCAATATATACAAAATAACCGTCACTTCAATATCTTAGACTGTCCATAGCAGCGTAAAAAAATTCTGGTGCTGGATTTGAATACGTATCAATTAGCTTTTCATTAACATTTTCAGTTCCATGAAAATACCTATTCTTTTAACCTGTTCAGAGGAAAGGAAACAGAAAATAATATAAGAACATGTTTCAGTGTATTTCCTTATTGCAATATACTTGTTCTGTACAAACTGTAAAGCCCAGAGACATGTGCTTTGTTATATTGGAATATATTAATAAAAGGTGATTTGATTTGATCTTAGCAGCTGCTATAAACCAGCCTGGGAACAGCAACTAATCAATAGAGACGTTTTTTCTTAATTATCTTTTAGAAGTTTAAAATAAAACACAGCAACCTATTTGAAAGCATGACAGGGCTTTAATATGTGATTTCTTTTTTAAACAAGCTTACATTTGGGCATTGTTGGAAACCCCCCAGCACTGATGGTGACTTTAGGATCATTTATTATTTAGTTAGCTCGTCCTTGCATTATTGAAGCTGTTGGTTTTCCCCCCAGCAGTGGGTCCTCCTGATCAGTGTAATGGACGACAGGAGGTGAGATCATCTCTGTGTGGAATTTAATAAGAAGTGATTTCAGAATGCATCATGTGTGTTGCATCGCCTTTCACTCGAATACACTTCCAGAGAGAATGATCTCATCACTCTGTCTGACCTTGTTCTCCACACACACACACACACACACACACACACACACACACACACACACACACACACACACACACACACACACACACACACACACACACTCACACACACACACACACACACACACACACACACACACAGACAGACAGACAGACAGACAGACAGACAGACAGACAGACACACACACAGATACACACACAGATACACACAGACACACAGATACACACAGACACACACACACACGCACGCACACACACACACACACACACACACACACACACACACAGACAGACACACAGACAGACAGACAGACAGACAGACAGACAGACAGACACACACACACACACACACACACACACACACACACACACACACACACACACACACACACACAGACAGACAGACAGACAGACAGACAGACAGACAGACAGACAGACAGACAGACAGACACACACAGACACAGACACACAGATGTATACACACACACAGACACGCACACACACACACACACACACACACACACACAGAGATATCTAATTTTTCTTCCTAACGATAAGCTTTATGTGTCTAAGTGTGGGCAGGAAGTAAAACCATGACATACATCACAGGCC
>NW_011359076.1:126258-156470 GCF_000735185.1 Notothenia coriiceps | reverse complement strand
ACACACACACACACACTATTTTTTTCTTTTATTTACCCAAAAAATATATTGTATATTAACGGGGCTATTAATACTTTAATCGGGTTTATCGGGATGACGTCATAATTCCTAATATCGGCCCGATAATTATCGTGCACCACTACTGTCTAATCAGCATCTTGATATGCCACACCTGTGAGGTGGGATGGATTATCTCGGCAAAGGAGAAGTGCTCACTATCACAGATTTTTTCAGATTTGTGAACAATATTTGAGAGAAATTGTTATTTTGTGTATATAGAAAATGTTTTAGATCTTTGAGTTCATCTCATGAAAAATAGGAAAAAACAAAAGTGTTGCATTTATATTTTTGTTCAGTGTAGTTCATCCACCAAATGTTTCCTCTAGTGCCACTGGGGCAGCATGTGGGACTGCAACAAGTTCACAAACTGCCATTGAGTGAAGCTAAATTAAAAGGCTAAAAGGAATAGAATATTGCATTGTGTACATTTCAACAAATCGATTAAATAAAAGCTGACGACTTAAGGAATGCTTATGTAATGTGGCTTCGAAGACAATGTCTGACCTCGAGGCTGAGATAGAGCTCTCCCAGGAAGAGCACATAGGAGTGGAACTTCTTCTGAGTCTCTTTGTCTCCTTGTACAGCTCCATCCCTCTGTTCATACTCTGTCCGACACCTAGGGCAGACGACGCATTATAGCTTTGAAACATCACTTTGAATGAACAATGACAGGTCCAATGCTTCCTGGCCTTATTCTCACTGAATAACTGAGAGTAATGTAAAACATATTCCTACTCTCTACTACTGCTGTGAAACTAATATTTCATACTTATTTTACCCTTTTCAACAATCCAATTATCAAAATATTTGCATTTCATGAAAAATAAAGGGACTTTGGTCATAAGATTTCATCTACCCCGATATCGACCTACATTAAATCCAGTCAAATATAAACAAATGACCTTTTTAGGAGCAGCTGACGAAAGTTGCCACTTGGAGGGCTGACGGTGAGATGATGAGACAGGTAGTTACAGAGCCGGGCGCCCGTGTACGAGAAGTTCGGAATGGCAGTAGACTGCAATGAAAGGAAGAGTTAATACATTGTCTTATACCATTGTGTGGTTCACCAGAAACATAAACATAAATATATATATATATTTCGATGTGCATGCTTTGTTAAGACAGGTTTGGTTTAAAATCATATTGTTTACTATTCATACACACAGCAACATGAGAAGTGATGGTGTGTCTCTAACCTGTGTGTAAATCAGCTCCACCAGCTCATTCAGCAGCTCCTCAGTAGTGACCCAGGAATTGAGCATCGCCGTTATCTGTTCAACGTCAGACTCAAAGGAGCCTGGTGAGGAGCTCAGGTGGGCCAGGAAGTCTGTCACCGTCTCAGCCAAGGTTTGTTCCTCATAATAGCTTGTGCTGTCATCAGAAAAAGAGGGGTCCTATACAAAAATCACAAAAAGAACATGAACAACTATTGAAAAACCCAGAACACGTTCTTGTGCTGCTGCAAACATACATTTAGAAGTATAAGTTTAAAAAGAAGAAATCTAAGATAAACTTTAACTCTTTACAAAAGCAATGATAGATGTGTTACTGACACAGTTCCTGTCTCCAATTACAACAGCAGTAAAGAGAAAAATGTTTCAAAACACATTAAAAAAAAGGAAGTTATAACATCAGAATAAAGGCATAATAGCGTTACTCTTACTTCACAGGAGTTCATTCCAGAAGGGAAAAACTCTGGGGCACTCGCTGAAAGCTTTGACGACTGGACCAAAGAATCTGCTTCATTAAAACCTCTGGAGGCAGACGCACTGTTGGCATTTGCACTTGGTTGGTGTTTGCTCGGTCTTTTAAAATCTAAAAATGGAAGAAAGATATTCTCAGTCTTAGTTACATCTTTAACTACTCATCCAACATGGGTGGATTGTCTCTCTTTTCTTTAAAGAACAAGCTGGCAATAGTCTATAGTGTTGAACAATGTTTAACAATAATTAAACAATGTTGATCTTTCAGTAGGTCCTTAATTAGAATATTTCATTTTGATTTATTTTCTAAAAACATCCAAGCTGAACACCGCAGTTTGTTTTTAGCAAATCTCACCAATTAGTACATTTGAATACGACTGCAATTAAAGTCTATGGCACAGAGGAACAAGCTTCATCGGGTTCAAGATATGGGCACAACATGTTTTGTGCACAACAGAATGAAAAGAAAAAAAGACAACAGGGTGTAAAAACAGCCAATACACAGTTAACAGAAAGAAATACCTGTGCTTAAAAAGTACAAAACATTGATTGAGTAACTTATATTGAGTGCAAAGACATAGTACTGCACACTATACTATGTTTCACTTACAAAAGTGCTGCTGTGAGTACTTAGAGTTTCATGCAGGATTGCAAATTATGCATATGTGCTGATCTCAGCTCTCTGTTCCCATGCTTATTGTTTAGGGTCATACTATAGGTGCGGCTAGAGTACAGTACACATCAACCTAGTGGAGCTATCTGTGGATTGGTTTGCTGTTATCCCAGGAAATAATACCAGAATCTGCTGTGATATTTATTTTCGAGGCAGATAATATCAGTACAATTCCCACCAATACTAGTTGATGCTAACTTTCATTTTGTGATATTTTTCAACATTATATATATTGCTTTAGCCTTTGTAATCACGTGGTGTGTTGACCATACAGAAACACACAATAGTGCTGTGAAAAGTCCACACATTAGACTCATTCTGATACAGTTGCACATCTGACACAGATAATAAAGCTTTAGTGATACATTCTAAACCGTGAACTATTTCACTGGCACTTTAATTCCCTACTCCTTAGCGCCAGCTGCTTGATCAGATTAAAGGGAGCAGAAAAGGGAACTATTTTTGCCACTTTGCTCTGCGTAGACAAACGTTATAACGTGGCTATAACGAAAGATTGCTCCAAAACGTTATATCTAGGTAAGACAGTTGTAAATGTGGTACGTAACTAAAGAACCATGCAATATCTGAGTGGGAGCTTTTTTTAGACGGAGCGTTACAAACACAATCCAACAGGTGCATGTCGCAACAGCAACATGCTAAAGCGAGCTAACATTAATGGTATTTAGCAGCTAGCTAACTATCATTAATTTCAACAGCAGATTTAACCAGGTAACACGAGGATATTAACCCTTAACGCTTGTCAGTATAACTATTAACCTAAGGTTATGTTGTGGCTACTATTCATTTTACGTAAAAACAGTCTTTGGCCTTCACTTGTAATAATGTCAGAGGGGGTCGTTTACAAGGAATCGAATGTGAAAGTAGCTAGCTTAATTAGCTCAGTTATTGCCGTTGTTAGCTCGTTGACAGCCCCATACCTCCAGCAACCATGGCGTCGGCCGCGCTTGTGCTGTTTTCAGAATAAGGCGGGGATGTTCGCGGCTGTCTCAACGGCTCCCTTTGGTTGAAAAGCGGGGCTTTGGGGTCTCCATTGCCGGTGGACCCCACAAGCCCGGGGTCCGCGGGAAAATGTCGGGACCTCTCTGCTCCGGGTGCTCGGTTAAAACAATCTTCGTTCATGGTTGCTCGTATGTCTCTCAAAGCGGCATCAGAAAGATCAAGATCAGCAGTTAACTTGTTTTTGTGGTGCGTAGCATCAATTGTTTGTGTTTTAAGACCATAAAACACGACCTATCTCTCTTTCATGATGCCTTTCACTAAATCGGCTAGTATCACAACTTTTTGTTGGCCACTTCCTTTAACAACAAACTCCCCGTTGCTGATTATCCGTGAAAATTAAAGTGTCTCCCTCTGGTGGCGTGGAGGGCAAAGCTCAGCCATAAATCGTGCATCTCGCTGAAATTAAGGAATGGTACTAATGGTAAAATAATTCAGATTTTTAACTCCATAACATCCAAACAGTCAACCACTAAATATACATAATGTTACTTTATAGGAAATGTTCACACATTAAAATAAATATGAGAATACAACATTTAAAAATAAGGTATTTGACTCCAATTGTAAGCTGTCATTGTACCTACACAAAGTTATGACTACAGCTAAACAACAAAGGCAAGAAAGCTGCACAAAATTAAACATACACATTTATATATAACTCATAGTGCTTCTTTAAGATTAACTAAATAGGAATACATGCATCATTTTTTAACCGACTTGGTGCCTGACCATCATTCAAAATATGCTGCTGTGGCCTGAATTTTTGAATTACTAATGTCACAAGTCGAAATTCGACTAAATAACACAAATTTTTTTTGACTAAATGTGGAAAATGTCTTGGTCAAAATGAACTTGTATTGACTTTAGTTACAGTTGCTTGGATGGTTTTGCTTCTAAAACTCTATGTGACCTATAAAGTCCTGTATGCCTAGAACGTCTGCGTTTTTCTACTGCCCCATTTTTGGGTTTTAGGTTATCTGGATGATGGACCTGTTAAAGTGTATGAGTGGTTGAATATGTCAAATGACGTAGTATTGATTTATTATATCTGCAAAAGCACTGTTGTACAATTTTGTGGAACTAACTGATATATCTGACTCACATTTATGCACCACAGAGGCGATTCTGGACCTGTGCAGCCCCTCCAGAAAGCCTCCCTCCCTGAGCTCTCTCAGTAGCTGCCCACTACAAACATGTGTTGCACCAGAGCTCTCAGTGTAAGTATTCATTAGTTGTTTGAGCCTCCAGCCATTTTCCACTTGTTTCCCAAAGCTGGATCACATTATGCCACAGAGAATTCCCGTGCCAGAATAAGGAAATCCACTTCGATAAAACGATTACTGCCCCTTATTTGCTATTGTTGTTGTTTATCCCCCAATGCCAATGTCTTGGCCTCAGCAACAACAACACCACATTACAAAATCGCTTTCATAAGCAGAGAAAATGCATTCGACTCTGTATGGTGCAGAGATTGTCATGAAATACTATTCCATATGTTGCCATTGGCCCTGACTGTCATGGTGGATTCCATTGCAGCATTCCTTGGCATTAATCATTTGTCGCGGTGATTCCTTGGGCAATGAAAGGACAATATACTATAGCCTAAATAAACTGTTTCCTGTACTATTAATATGATTCACATTGCTTTTGTTGCTTTGGAGCCCCACTCACAGGCCAACTTGGATAAATGTCTCTTGCCACAGGTCTCTCAACTTCCTGTCTAAATCTACTCTCTTCGTCTTCTCGTGCCGTTGCTGAGATGGATGTTCAGAGAGGCGGGATAAGAGAACATGAGGCCCGGAAGCCTGTGGTGTTAATGTTCTCCCCGTGATCTTTTGATCTGGCATCAAGGCAGCTGTCATTGATTAGTGTGTTTGTAGATGATTACTAAGGGAAATGGGTGGTCAGACACAGGTCATATCTCTCTTTCTGCCTCCACACACTTTCAAGGCCCTGCAGTAAACATATTGGCAGAAGTGATGCTGTCCAACATGACAGAGCTAGTTTGATATTTTAGATTTTTTGTGGCAGATCTGTAATAATTGGGTAATACTAAGATATTATGTCAGCATCTACAGGCAATACCACAGAAGGAACCTCCCTCCCATTTTGTTGTCATTGGTCTATATGTTTCCTTTTTGCTTGGGAAATAATCATTAGTGCAATGGTTGCCACATGGAAAATCTGGCGAGGCATTACAGTTGCCTTTTGGCCCTCAGATAAGAATAGACTAACTGTGACCTGAAAGTTCACCAGGGTTTATCACTTCTTGCTGTTCCACTTTAGTAAAATCAATTTCCGTGTATTGAGGAAGTCAGACAACTACATTGCAGAGGAGATTTTTTTATTTTAATTTCACATAAAAGAGTTCCTATAAAAAGTAAAGAATGCAAAGGAATGCTTGCCTTGTAAGTATTCCCCTCCAGTTAAATATTTCACAAAAATAAATAAATCATTACATTACAGTCAAAACACAGTGGTTAAGTATCAAACATTTGCTTTAAATGTGTTGCATCCTCTATTATTCATGCTGTGGTGATGAACTGACCAATCATTTCCCTCATCTTGTCTAGTCTCATCTCTCCTTTTATCTTGCAGATTATCTGGGTTCTCGATGTAAAATGTGGATTATAAATAACATCTTCTGCATCTACCGCAGTATTAGCTGGGACAGTATCCCCTGTGTTGTCTGCATTACACACATACTCCAGTTGCAACAGTTTGGCACAGAAAAGAAGGATAAATATTGCATCCGGTGCCACAGAAAACACAAATATCATCCTTTCCCACTAAATAAAGTACGTGATTTCAGTAAAAGTCAGGAGCAGATACCATATTTTTTTGTGTAACAGTGTTAGTGCCTTGTTTCCAATATGAGATTTCTCAGTGTCTTTATTTTACAGCTTTTTTATTATTGAAAACCTCTCTGTCCAGTGCTGCTTATCCTCCTCCCCCTGTTGATCCCTCCAGTTCACACCATAATTGGAAGGAAGTGGGTGGCCGTGTTCTTCCTGCGGGTTTTCTTCCCTCTCAGCGGCTTCCCGTGGACATTCAGACCCACAAACATCTGCCGCTTCTTGTTCCTCCACTCAGCTGATGCGTACGTGTTGTAGCCATTCTCCTCAATGCGCTCCTTCAGGGTGCAGTCGACACCGAACTCTCTCTGTAAAAACAGTAGGTATCATGTTTCAATGTTTTAACCCAGGCATGTGAGGTTAAGGCAAAACACACATCATTTTCTTGTGCAAATCCATTGTGGTTGCTCATGGTACCGTGTTTATTTACTACTCCTCCTTAATCCATATTGCATGTTTTGCTTTGTGAGCTTGAGTAGAAGTTAGTGTGCTCTTCTAAAATTGCATAGTTAGAGGTTAACGTGTGCGCACGGCCTGGTTGTTTTTAGAGTTGACCCAGCAGTTAGAAAAGTAAAGATAAGAACTCCTTTGATAAGGACAGACTATCTCTCTTTCTCTGGAGCATTCAGATTGACCCCTGACCCGGATACTAACCGCTCCGTACAGCTCTCCCTTCCTGCTGATAGCCAGATAGTAGTTGCTGTTCAGCCCTTTGATGGCCACCACTCCCACGTCCACCGATGTGATTTCCAGAATGCCTAGGGTTCAGCAAAAAATACAGTTATATCAATGTATGTCAACATTCACAGTGAGCATAGCAGCTTGATGTCATTTGTGCATGTAACTCAACTGCTGAGATCAAAACACTTTAAAAAAAAATCACGTAGACAAAAAGAAAACAAAGAAAAAAAAAACGTGTTTTTGACTCGTAGTTGAGGTAGATGAGTTTACAGAATTGTATAAATAAATCCATAACGTTTTACAGAACTCGGAGAGGGTGAGAGTAACGAACGGATAACAAAATATTGCACGCTCATTCTAGGACATTTAGGAACACACAGTGTGGGAATTCTGCCTAAGTCCTTAAGCAAGATTTATCGTTTTGTTGATATTATAAAGGCACTTTACAACCTGTAACAGATTCCAGCTGCGCAAGCCATTTAGTTTGAAAATTAATAGGTGGATACCGCAGAGATTCTCAGGTTGTTTATGTTCTGTTTGGTTTTTCCAAGTCCCGGTGCAAGCAATTCAGGGTTCTCATAGGCTATTAGAGGGGCTAATTTATACCCCAGTTAACAAGGGCATGCTTTTGCCCCAGACAGCTGTGGTTATTTGTGTGGTCTAAGTATCAGAGGTCAGAGAGATATAACTTCCTAACGTGTCCTTTGACCACAGAACCTACTTGTCTCGTCTTATCCTGTGTGTGTGTGTGTGTGTGTGTGTGTGTGTGTGTGTGTGTGTGTGTGTGTGTGTGTGTGCACATTAACCTCCCCTGTTCCCATGGCATGTTTGATTTCATGCCTCCCTCCCTGACTTCCTTTCCCCACTTCCTGTGAGCTGTCGTTATTTTAGCCAGATAAGCACACATGTGTGCGCACACACACACGCTTCAGCGTGGGGTGTGAACTCCAGTCAACGACAACCTTTGATCAGATCAGCAACCCCTCCTCTGTCTGATGACTGTTTGTGTGGTAGCCCGCCCCACTGTCAGGCCCACTCTCCGGTGGTTGGGGGCCTCTAAGGCTGCCAGCCTGGTACATGAGGGGACAGTGGACGATGCAGGTGTGCCCCCAAAGATCAATCTCTTTTTTCTTTTTTGTTGAATAGAGCAGCTTCCCTCCTGTTTATGAGGTCTTGACTGTATCAGTTTCTAGTTCAAACAGTGGCACCTCGGGGCAGTGAGGTCTGAAGCGGCAAGGCGGTGGTGGGGACTGTATCACAACGGCCATTGAAGATCTGAGAGGAGCTGGTTTCTGTATGGGATCGGGTGTCGGGTACGGAGTGAGGATGTAAGACAATCTATGGCAGTCTCTGGCTGCTCTGTAAACATGGGAGGGATGAAAGCAAGGAGAACAGAGGAGGACAGAGGAGCCATGACAGTGAGACTGGGGGTGGAGTGAGGATTAGTAAGTCTGTAATGATCACTGATCAAAGACCGCCACCGGAGGCAGAGGGGAGACAGGTCGCATACACACACACAGGCGCACACACGTATCTACGTACTGACACACACATACACAGAGATGATATTGTAGCAGGTGAATGTGCACTTGCAAATCTAACCTGGCTGTGTAACTGCACAATCTCCATTCACTGTTCTCTGCTTGGTGCTAAACTCGGCCCACGAGTGGAGAGTAATGAGTTCATGGCTGCAAGTATGGGGAAACACCACCACCAAAACAGCCTACTCCAGATTACTACATTAAGCCTCAAATGTGACAACAATGCTTTTTACGTGGTACATTTTACAAACCGCACGTGAAAAATGTAGCCGTAAGTCAGCCAGCCGTGCAGGTTCAGCTGTTTATTTGGGGAGACAGCAGTTTTTCTTTTGCATGCTGGTTGCTTTTCTGTGTGGCTTATTTCTGTTTGGAGTTACAACAGTAAATGGTGCGTTGGTCTTGGAATGGAGGCACACAATGCCAGTGAGAATTAAAGGTGGTTTTTCCACAGTCGGATGCCAGAAACCATGTGCTTTGCATCTGAATTGTTATTCCTCCTCACCCCAGCTTTGCTGTTATTTTTAAATAAATAAAAAAGGGTTTCTGCCATTCCCATGAGGATAAATGAAGTGGAACAAGGCGTAAATCAGGATACACAGTAATAACACTTGATACAGACCACACAGAATGTATCTGAGAATGTATCTGAGAAAAGCTATACATTTCTCTTCTCATACCTCAATAAGAGCACCATCTGTTTTTTTCCCCACGCCAAAGGCAACTGCTTTGATTAAAGGACATGAATGCACAAACACTTAAGCACACGTTCGCATATAACACACACACACGTTTTGAACCATGTCCAGAAGCATCTTGCACACGTGGCCCCTAAAGCACAGAATCACAAATGATGGCGGGACAGAAATACACACACACACACACACACACACACACACACACACACACACACACACACACACACACACACACACACACACACACACACAAACAAACACACAAACCCTGACAGGCTCACCCTCTCACACCGTCACAGCCTCGGATAATTACCAAAATGTTTTACCGCCAAACTTTGCCTTTAGTCTTATTAAGCAATATTTCACTCAGAGCCGCTAGTCGTCGTACATTCAGGAGAACTCAGCTGTGAATCACTCATATTTTAATCACATACTTAGGCCATGCAGATACCTACTTAGCTGACTTTAACATAATCTCCCTCCCTTTCTCTCTGCCTCTCTGTAACCTCAGCACAGGCGCTCAGCGGGTTTGAAAGCCATGTGGGACAGTTTTGCGCTGGCATCCCCATAAATCTGTGGGAGGCTGGATACTGGCTCTTTAACAGACAGTGAGCCGGGTCCTCGCAGGGCCACAGACAGCACCAAAAACCAAAGCCTCCACATCTCGTACACCTCTAGGAAAAGCATGGTAAATCTATAAATGAATCTATTGCAGAAAATCAATGTAGTGTGATTTGTCTTGCAACTTCTGGCTCAGCAAAATGTAAGCCATCCTCCACTCATCGCAAAAAAACTTGATATTTTATCACTTCAAGGGACCATCGAGGGTCTACAAAGGACGTCAGCCCTGGGATCATGTCTAGCCCCAGGGGCCAGAGTAAAGACTAAAGCTGCTGTTGTGTAGAATCCTTTACCGTGTGAACCTGATATGAGGGCACATAATCCACACACAGTGTCCTCAGACCCCCCCAGGACACATCTTTTTGATGGCACCACCATTGATACTGAAGACGCGCGGCTTTGATGTGGCCACAATGATGTTCAGCCATGTCATTCATGAACTTGTACCTCTAGAGATTCTCCTGTGCTCCCTTTCACCTCCCTTCGATGCTCACTCTGAACTACCTCAAACTAACTTTTGGAAATGGCAACACACTCCTAAAAATGAGAAGGTGCTGGCCAATAAAAAAGAGGACAGAGTGGTAAATCCTCTTCCAAACATACATAAAGTTTGGGGTGATTTCACACACCACTGTTATGATAACTGAGTCAGACTTCCTTTCAGTTTTACAACTTAAAAGAAAATTCTACTTCTACCACTAACAAAAATGCAGTAAAGGCATTGCGATGTTATACAGTCAGTAAATAAAGTTGCCTCTTTCATGACCTTGTCAAAACAAACATCTCCCCTGACATTATGCCTCCCCATGCCATTTCCCCTAAGTCACTTTGATTGAATATGTGGTTTAGCTCTCCCAAGAGGAACATTAAAAGCTTCCATATACACTCTGGGTTGGGGGACAGAGTGTGAGAGGGAGGGAGGGAAAAAAGAGCATGTGAGAGATGTATACTGTATGTGTGAGTGTGTGTGTCAGTAATAAGGGAGCACATGTGTCATCCTCCGCTGCTATATGATCACACACCCACTGAAGCATGTGAGTGCCTGCTGGCTGATAGGCACACACACTTAGCTTGGTGGGAACACTGGAAGACTAATGAGAAAGCTATTTAACTGACTGATATCCCGAAACATACAACGTGTAATTACTCTAAAGACTTGTTTCTCTGAGTGCAGCATGTCAAACTGCTTTAAACAAATGTCTGATCTGTCATGGAGGGTATGTAATTTGCCGGACGATGTCTGGCTGGCGAGCAAACTGAGTGGGAGAGTGAGAGAGACACAGACAGGCAGAAAAAGTCTGAAAGCATTGATGAGACTGACAACCATATCCTTCCCCCTCGCACCCCTATCCCTGTTCTTCTGTGGTTGTTATCAGTGCTGTTTAACCAGGGCTGTGAAGACAGCCTGATAATGGCTGCCTTATCTGCCCCTGCTCCTTTTTAAGCCATCTGAGAGCTACCATCATTGTGCTGAACGTTTGGACAGGAGAGATACCAGTGGGATGTCTGGTTTAAAACAAAATACGACTAATGCTTCATCCAAACGACCAACCAACGGGCAGGCTGGCAGTCTCAGAATATCATCCAAGAAACATGCTTTTATATAAATGTGATGTTTTACGCAGCGTAATATATCCAGTTTATGCACTTCTTATAAAGAACAACCACCTGATTTCTCAAATGAGAAATAAATAAACATTTAAGAGGGTTTCTTATTGCAATAAATGTCCCACAGGTGCTCTTTGTTGTGCGTGATAAACAAATGCCTTAAAAGGTCAAAAGTTTTGGCTGCATAAATTAAAAGTTTGGCTGTAAAAACTGTGTGCTCAAACAAGCCTGGTTTCTTCTCACATTTAACTTTTGCAGCCACCACCACATAGACTCAGATCATCGTTGGTGTCTGTTTCCTTCCTTTCTGTCTACTTTTGCTCATGTATATCACCAGGAATTACTTACTGAGGGGGTCATCCTTGCTCTTGGTTCCATTGACCTTTCCGTCCCTATCGATCCTCAGGAAAAACTTCTGGAAAGAGAACAGCTTCCTCCTCCGCATGTCCCCTGTGAGATGATTGTAGCTGCGCACATGCCTGCCTTGTGGCCCCCCAGTCCGACCCAGGGGGCCCCCAGTGGCCCTGGGCCTAGACAAAACCTCAGTCTCAGAAATGTTCAGTGGGACCCTGAGAGTTCGAGGGTTGGCGAGCCTTAGTCTGTCTCTGCGGGGCTGATGGCAAGCTGCCCCCGGTAGGGAGAAGGAAAAAAACACCAGGGCAACCAGAAGAGGCAAAGACAGGGAGGAAAGCAGTGTGGATGGGGAGCTCAGTCTGGTCCCAGCGTGAGCCCCTAACCCAGCCCTGGAGCAGGACGAGGCAGAGGCAGCCTTACTCCCTCCAGCAGCCCATCTGATCATGGTAGTGTGCTGTGTGGAGGACTACAGGCAGCCTCAGAGCCTGGGACATGCTGCTGGGGGCGAGAAAAGGCTGGGAGGGCAGGGAGGGGAGCCCTCCACAGTCCAGACGCGGCGAGGTGGTCCCCCTGCAGAGTCCCAATTATTTAGCACCTGGATAAGATTCTTTCCCTCTCAATTATTTTTGATAGTTTTCGACAAGTCAATGTGAGTCCTCTTCTCCACCGATAAAGTTTTAGGCTGAAGATCAGAAAGTCTGTTTTGGAAAATAAAACAGTCTGAATGAACAAAGAGTACGACAAAAACAACACACCGATTACTTTTTGAGTTTATTCCATTACTGAACCTGTTTTTCCACTTCCCCTACGTTTTCTAATCGCTCTAAATTGTTTGTAAACGTTGACTACTCGGCTGCTCGTGTGACCCTTTTATTTCCAGGCACTTTCTAAATAAAAAAAAAACAGTAAATAAAAAGATATCAAGTTCACTGATATCCAGTCAGAAAGATTGCCATGTGAAAAAAAATCCTTAATTCCAGTACAATGAAAGAAAAAGGCAATATACCTGTCCAATAGCTGTTTCACTCCACATGTGCAGAAAAGGATTTTCAGATTTCAGTCTGAGGAGAAAAAGCAGGAATCAAGACTTGAGGGGAACGCTGGTCAATCCGGGCGCATGTGAGATAATCCATCTGTGTTCTCTCCTCATCTATTTACCCCCAAATGACTCCACCTTCATGAAGCATCGAGGTAACGGTCTGGGGAGGTCTTCCTCTCGCTCTAGGGGTTGATTCAGAGTGATTTGCCTCCTCTTCGTTGGGTTTCTTGATACAAGGATTCCTGGTGTGATCTCCTCACCTGGAGGCTGATCACAGAAAATGACTGTGTTGTGTTGTGTGTAGCTGTGTGACTCTGTTAGTTATTTGATCCCTCCCTCCTTTACTCAACTTCCCCTCACACATATGGGAACATGTGTGTGTGTGTGTGTGTGTGTGTGTGTGTGTGTGTGTGTGTGTGTGTGTGTGTGTGTGTGTGTGTGTGTGTGTGTGTGTGTGTGTGTATGCCTACATACAAGCTGATCTGACTTATGAGAGTGTGTGAGAGGTGATAGCAGGGTTTATCTGAGTAGATGCAGCAGGGCAGGAAGAAGCCGTCTGGTAGTATTGGATCTGTCCCGAAGGCTAAAGATTGTACTGGTGATGGCTTTATTGAATAATCAAAGGGCTGTTCTGTTTTCTGTATGGTTGCAAAAAATAGGACTCGTGTTTTTTTGTTGTTATCTTGTGTAAGATGGAGTGTGAATGAATACAAAATGTAGACCCACTTATTACTCATTAAGATGTGATAATCCTAACAAGTGGTCATCCTGCTCTATCTCTTCAGATAAAAATCATATTAAGTTACTATGGCCGGTTCCAGTCTGGAAGCTGGTCTTATCACGGCCATCTCCTCTCCTCTCTCTTTCCCTCAAGGCACTTTATCGTAGTGTGTTATCTGTCTTGCGTCGCTGTAATGCAATGAAGCTCTCTAGTTTCACTCAGCAGACCTCCGCCTTCCTTTGGGACTCAGGTGTCTGAGTGGCCCTCGGCCAATGAGACTCTCTTAAACGAACCATGCATCATTTGCTCCTCAAGGCAAGGCAGGCACAGGATGGACAATATCATGGCGGACTAGACAACAATGCACAATATGTGGAGTGAATGTGCAAAACATTAGGGACGGTCACTGTTCTCACGAAGCACACTGAATAAACACTTCACATTATGCAAAGAGTGTTGCAACACCAGAGAGACAATTCAAGTCTTATTAAGATGTCAACAATGATCAAGTGCCATGTGGGGAGGCGTGTGGCACAGTGGGTAGAGCCTTGGTGTTGAGATCAGGGGGTCACAGGTTTGAACCCCACTGCAGTCAACATGTCGTTGTGTCCCTGGGCAAGACACTTCATCCCAAATTGCTCCTGTGGGCATTGTCCACAGTATTGAGTATGTAAGTTGCTTTGGATAAAATCTTTTAACAAGTAACATGTCATGTCATGTAATGTGGTGACATTTCTAACCATCTGCTATGATAAACTAAACTTGTGCTGGCAGTCTTATCTGTCCTCCCTGATCTTTGTGTCTTTAATGTCCGGGTCTGTCCTCTTCCTCGCTTTCCTTCCCCTAAGTCCCAGTTTTTAGCGCCTGCTTTAATGTCTGTCAACGATCTATGGCCAGAACAGCAGTCTTGGCATGGCTTTATCTGGGAAACAAACAAAGCTATCTTATCATGGTTTCCTTTGTGGTGTCCTTCCCAATGTGATAACCTGAATCAGTGCAGAGGAAACAGAGCTGGGAGGAGCAGCCATCATTCTTATTGATTATTAATAGATTAAGTTGTTCTAGATTTATTTTCATTGCTTACAATTGCTTCTACTTTACCTAAATGTTGTTATTACAATTAATGATTGTATCTAAATGTTGATTTAAGTATATGTATCTCTAATGAAGGTTTATATTCTTTTCAAGATTCAAAGGTTTTATTATTATGTGCACAGCTACAGTGTACTTATGGCAATGCTAATCTTAGGTCCCGAGCTCCTCGAACACAAATGTTGTTTATCATGTTGTAGTTAAAGTAAAATATGTTATTTCTCATTTTATAAATCAAAGTTTGTCATTTGTATGAAAACGAATTATTAATTTACTTTTTTTATTTGTGTCATGCAAAACATTAGGCTATCCAACATGTTATTACATACATTTCCTGTCTTGCATTGTGTGGAATAGAAAAAAAGAGAAAATAATCAGCTCATTTAAATGTTTGAATTTAAAATGAGCACAAATAGACACAAATTCCAAATACTCAGTTTAGATTGGTTAATTTTGTGCATTCATTGTATTATATTCTCTTCTTTAAAAACCTTGGCGAGGTTTAATTACTTTCACTGTAAGGCTGTAAGAAATGTAAGTGACAATATCTTGAAAGAAATCAATTTATTATATCAAAGTTGTGTGGCCTGGAAATATGCAAATATGTTTGTTGGAAAATATTTTTGGGAAAAGTACTAAATTAAATAGCTTGTCTGTGATTTATCATTCTACTTGTGTACGGTTCACTGGACAATCATGGCCCGACGATCTATTCTTTCTATTAGAAGTATGATAGGTAAGATACTGTAAAATATCTCAGTTTAATGCATCAGGATTGCATTTGAAACTAGAGAATGCAATTCCTGAAGAAATTGCTAGTGGGAATGCTTTATGCTGAAAAGCTGACGTTAAGCTGCTGAAATGTAATGTGTAAGAAGAAAGTGAATAATTTAGATTGAAATGATACATGAACACTGGGGGCTTGAATGTGTAATAAGAGAAGAAAAGAAAGTAAAAAGGCTTGGAAAAGCAGAAGAATATTTGAACTGCAAACGTTTGAACTAACTTAATGGCGAATGATCTGTCGCCAACGGCATTTGATGACATCCCATAATACGTTTAGATGCGTTGATGGCTGCATCGTTACCAAACCTGTGAAGTTTTGGGCCATGGCAACACAATGAGAAATCTCTCAAGAAGAAATCTCTCAAAACTGTGCCTTAGATGTCTTCACGGCTGGACTTAGCACACATGTGAAGTTTGAGCACTTTTTGAACATTTTCATAGGAGTTATAGCGACATCGTCTTTTATGAAGAGGGATGCGTTTCCATGGAAACGGCATATGATGACACTCCATAATTAACATAGAGCTGTTGAGGGCTGGACTGTTAACCATTATCTGAAGTCTGGTGCTCTGAGCATGTCAGTTGGAGTTATGACATCATCGTGTTCCATGACACAGGTGTTTATATTTGAGCCAAGACGTGTCCAGAGATCAAAGGTTTCCATGGTGATGTGCAGTAATCAGTGAGAGGAGAGCATTTTCATTGTTCTGAATGAGAGATAAACCTCTTACATGTGAACGTTTTGTTGAAGAACCGTAACAGATATCGGTGAAATTTCAAAACGTGAAGCATGTCAAGGAACTTGAGCATCTGAAGTGTACTTTTTGTGTACTTTCGGGTTAATAATTTGGCCTTTTTGGCAGATTAACTAAAGGTGTGCGGCTGCTGTGGTGGGGAAAGATGAGGCTGAACTTACAATGGGGTTTAATGGAGACATGTTGAAAGTTTTTGTCACTTCATGCCCTCAAGAGGCATTTTGTTTAATTATTTTGCTTAATATTTTTTTATTTTTCAAGCTACGAGATGTTTTCCTACGTTTCTCATGAAAAATTATGTCTCAAGAATGTAGGGTTTGGGCATTATGGCAGGTTTAAAAGAAAATATGAAGGCAAAATTAAATCTGTCCTCCTAGCTGTGACACCACACACTCTAAAATCTGAAGAAGGCCTCTTTACCAAGGTCTGAACAATGTTGAATATCTCTAAAAGTGCAAATCAGAATTAAAAGTTGTGTTAGATGAATAATGTCAGAAAGATGTGTAACATTTTAAAGGTGGAATTAGATTTCTGAGTGAAAGTATGAAGGAGCAGTTAGCAGTTGAAGTTGCATGAAGATTGTTCAAGTCTGAAGAGTTTCTCCATTGACTTCCATGTTAAAAATGTGATGAATTATGGGACGTATCTCTGGAATTATGAAAGTTATGAATGATAAAAGTAATAGCCATCGATTCCCGACCGAGTTGAACGTTTTGATGTTTGAACAGAGTTTCTGTGATGTGGAATGTGGGAGAAGAAGAGGTGCAAAATAATCCGGCGGAATAATAAAGAATTTCGTGCGTAGCATAACAGATAGTTGAAATGCTGTGTCAGCATTCCCACTAAATGATTTCACATTGGAGGCATGGTCAGATTCTCAGATAAGGGATCAGAGACTGAAGAGTCAGCTCTTACTGTTCTTTCCACTAAGACAGTAATGTCCTCTGTAGGTGCCTCAGAGGGATGTGGGCCTGCAATGATTTGCAGGATTTCTTTAGAGGCCAAGGAGCAAATTCTTTATAAACGTAACCGTGCCTGTGTTTTATCTCCTAAATGCAATATAAGTGAGATTTGCAGGGTCTGGAGATGGTCTCATCTCTTCCCTGCTCTACAGCTTTTGCATTTAGTGTATCTTTATAGATCTATCCCTGAATTGCATTTCAAAGTTCAAAACAATAGGCAGTAGAACAGACAAATGTGCTTCTGATCCCTCCCTACAGGCTGTGGCTCTAGCTGGGTTATTACGCTATTCTCAAAAACAGAACATAATTACAATAAAGGCAATGAAAACTCGAATACTGAAAATGTATATGCGTCAGCAGAGATTTGATTTCACACAGTACAAAATGCCAAAAAGAAAAAGGAATCGAGGGGAAACACATGGAAAGATTCTCTTTTGTACTTTTAGCGTTTCATGTAAGTTAGCTTGTCAAAAGCAAACTCTTATTTTTCTGCATTTATTTTTATAAAGTAAAGAAAGCATCAAGTGTTATTTTAGTTGTATTCAGTGCTGCCTTTAACTCAATAATTATGTGAATACATTTACATTTTTATTTGAGTTCAAACAGGAACAAGTTAGGATCAAGGAAAAACAAACAAGCAGACAGTTGCTAATGTATCAGCTTTGTTCTTCTCTTTTATTATTATTAAATCATACATTATTTCTATCACAGAACCTACCAACTGTGGTTTATCTTGGTACAATCTTGCCCTCTTTGGATCTCGTTACTTTATCTTCCTGTAAAAGCCATGATGGCCTTGTTGCTCATGCAAACTACGCAGTTGGTTCTGTTTGAACTGTTGTCGCCCGCCGGCTTTAAATGCATCACTTCCTGTGTCTAATGATTTTATTTTCTTGATAACAACATGCTTGAACTCAAAAGGTTAGAGCAACAATGTTATTGGGTTGAATCAGTCTTAGACGTGAGATAGAAGTGTAACATACCAATTTAATCCATATCCAACTTAGTTTGGGTTTCTTCCTGAAGCTACGTTTTGGCCTCTTGAGTTTGCTTAATGCGGATCCTTTAGCAGGTGGATCGAGCCCTGAGTACCATGCAATCTGTTTTTCTGTTACATACTATGTCGCATTAGCCAGTCATACTGTAGAAATGTGCCTTATTCATGTCATGTGTCTCTGATTTAGCTTGGCCTCCTTGTGAGCATAATTGCCCCTCCCTTTTGGTACACTATCATTAAGCAGATGTTTTACACAGCAAAGCCCCTCACTCCGATGTACCTAAACTCAAATCCATATGTGGCCACGAGGGAATCAAACGCACATCTCACAAACAACCTAACTGACCTATGGGAACCATGTGTGTGTCTGTCTGTGTTCCCCTGGGGCTCGCTCTGTGTGTGTGCTGGGTCAGAGGAGGCCGAGGCTTTAATAAAGGAACAGGCCCGGTACAGGGATGCCAGTCTCACCGCCCGGGGACATGCAGCCTGATGGAGTCCAGATGAGAGCCACCAGACCTGACTTCTTCCTCCAAACCAACAGCCAGTCGGTGCACGGATTACATTCCACTGCCTGCTTCCTCCAGCCCCTATCTGCATTTACACTGGGATTTGGGCTTAACTGGCAGATTAAAGTAACATTATCCTTTAATGGTACTTTAAAGCTTTTCATTGATCACAGAAAAATGTGTTACCTCATGTTGCAAAGACACAACATGCAAACAGATGCTTGGCTCAGGCTCGAGGCCTTTTTTTTCTTTTCTTCTGTTGGTCATCAAATGTAAATATTTAATGTGTTCCTGGCCGATGTGTTGGGGAGTGTCTGGTAACCTACAAGATGAGGTTGCTTTTCCTGCTTTACTGTGATCATTTGATGTTCGTCATGTTATCTTCCCCCTCCTGAACAGGCACCAACATCATCCTCCTCTGCTGAGTGTCAGTTTCAGCAGGGCAGAGGAATTTACTTACAGCTCAGTCACTGGATCAACTGCGGCTCTCCAACTGTCCTATGTCTTCTCGGGCAACACGTGGTCACATTTTACAGGCAAACTTTGTATTATAATGAGTAGAATGACAGACAATAAGACAATATGCACTCTCCTAGTACTAAGATAAATAAATATTTGTCAACCTTCCGTACATTTTTTGACAAAGTTACCAATAAGCTTTTAAAATATATTTTAGTGCGTTATATTAGCATTGTTGCAAAGTCTATGGAAATAGTTAGATTTCTAATATTCTAATAGTCTGTGAATTTGTATCCCTTTTTTAATACATATTGATATAATAATACAAAGTAACATAGTGGGACATTGTATGCAAACTGCCCATCCCTAATGACGAATATCTAATACATTTGTGCCCACTTAACAGTGACATTTTGTATTTACCACTTACCTGCCAATCAGGCATACTTTCACCATTACTATAATAGGCAGTAAACCTGTGGAGCCAACATCAGTTTGCTACTGTGTAGTGCAGAGAAAGTCTGGAAAATCTACAAACAATGAAGTAAACACTCAAACATCGAATCCAAAACCACAATTGTTTGGCAGAAAAACACATGCAGTGCGTTGCTTGAGCTGTTAAAAGTAATTTTACGACAATTATTGCCATTTTCAGAGAACAACCAAACACTAACCACTTACGTTGTTGTTGTTTTTTACAGCTGGAATTGAGCTGTGCCAGATAAGTCACTGACATCTGCAATTAAAGGATGTTTTGTTTTTAGATATATCGATATAAATAAAGCTAGCATTTTTATTCTTTCATCCACAAGGCTTGCTAATTGACTTTTTGTTGGATCGCTCAGATCTATGTCTTCTGTTAATCCTAAATGATTCCGTTAGGTCATTTACTAAGATGTCTAAAGCCCTTGTTGGACCTTTCAAATCATAAATAAGCATTGAAATAAATTTTCTATGAAGAGTAAATACACAGTTAAATCATAATCTGATATTTTATATTACCCATGCATTTCCTTATGAGTTTAAAATTGAAATAGCTTCTTTCTGAAGTGTGCAATTCTACAAATAAAGCAACACACAATGATGTCACAGCATGAGAGATGTTATGTAATACAACTTGATGGTTTGCTTCGTCATGATAACACGCATTACACACACATACAAACACACACAGCCCCCCCCCACACACACACACACACACTGCTGGTTTTTAGGACATGAGCTACATTTACCTAGTATCGTGTTACTCCTTCCATTACAGCTGACTAACTCTTGGTCTCTGGCTCGAATGATAGCAGAACGAGGCATGCAGCGGGGCAGTGTCCGTCCGTGTCAAGTTATCTGGCACAGAGGATCCTGGGAAATCTGGGCCAGCTGAACCCGATCCCTGAAACAGAGCCCGCTGCTGCCGATTCTGGTGTTACACATCCAGCAGCATCTGGCACTCTCAGACGAGAATGACCTTGCTGACATGAAAGGTCAGAAAGCAGAAGACGCTGATGCAAAGAAGGGTTATTTATACTATGGTATTCCAGCAATGCTTGTGCCTCATGCGTAATCATCAACTTCTTCTTTCTCCAGGAAGTTCCATGTTACAGATTTGAATAGGATTATTAATAATATATATAAATAATCGGTTGGATTTAAATCAACCAGAGTAGCTTGACTGCATCATACCAAACAGTAATAGCCTACACTAATGCAGAGCACATCCAAAACAGGCCTATTGCATGGCTATTGTTATTGCTGCTTGCGAAGTTGTTAACAAACCAATCTGACTCCTTCCTTTATATGATGTTATGATACTATGCTGTCAGCTATTTGGCCAGGTGACACAATATTTGCAGTCAAAAGTTACAGGCTAAAATTGAATGTTTACATACGTTGCTTTAAATGTAGAAAATCAGGGGAAAAAACCCAAAACAATTCATGTTTTATTGTCACATTTATTATAGAAAACATAAGGTAAAAATTAGTCAAGGTGACGTACCATATGCATGACAATGGTAATGCCTGTGCAACATCATACAAACAAAGAAGGGACCTGAGAGGGATGGCCTGCAGCACCTCTTTCTCATTGGTCAATCTCACACTAGGAGGAGGAGCAACACAGGTTTTAATTAACATTGACAATCGTAACAAAAAATGACTAAAACAGGAACTTGTACCCAGGAAAATGTAAACACACAGTGCCAACTCTGAGGATGAAACCACAATTCAAGCAGAAAAAAGAAAAATATAAAAGAAAAAATACAGTTAATTATTGCTATTAACAATTGAACAATTAGAAGTCTAAAAAAAACGTTATTTACATTCTCTTTTTACCTGTTACTATTATAATAAAAATATAACTGGTAACTTTAGTGTATAGTTGTGAATCATCAGCTCCTTGATTATAAAGGCACATGTATCACAGTTGTGTAGGAGTAACGCTTGAACTTGAATTGTGATTTTCTACTAAATTACTCTTTTGATTTACTTTCATGTTTTTTTTTTCAGTATGTTTCTACTGAATTATTGTACTTTGAACAAGTAAATACTTTTTAAGTTATGGTATATTTTGAACACTGTCCTTAAAAATCCGTCCAAATCCAAATGTGGCTGTTAATTCATAAAAAAAAATGTAACAAAATAAATATTGACAGCAGAAATATTTGAATCACAATAAGCATTTCTGCTCACCTCAACATTAATCTATTAACATTAAGCTCTGAGATTTGTCCCTAGATTCATTCCTCATCAGTGTTTTTGGCTTGTTCTCTTGCTCACTATATACATTTCTTTATGTACTTATCACGATATAAAATGTGAGTCGATCCAGGTTTTATTTGTGCTGATTAACGTGTGCTCGTTGATGCTATTTGGTTTGGACGTGTCAAACTGTTGATGGAATGGTTATATATCAGTGTAGCAAGACAGTACAGTAAGTGTGACTGTAGTCCGGATGTGTTGATTTTGATACATATGTGGGTGTGTAACCCTGGCTAAGGCCGACAGGTGACACAACACTGTCTTTGGATGGACCTGAGGGAGCAGCGACCCAGCAGCCTCAGCTTGTCACAGAAGCGAGAGGTCATGGTGTTTTTCCTGCAAACTGCACCTGCAAGAAGGAACATGAGACAGACGTCAAATGCCATGAAACACTGCAGGACAGGTCATATTTATTTTTAGTTAAGGTGATTTAGGGTGAGGTTAGTTACAAATAAGTGTGCCCATAGTGGCCCTGCTAGGCTACTAGACAGACTGATCGTTGCGTACAAACCTGTGTTGGTCTTGCATTCCTGCATATTGCACTTCCTGAGTGTTTCTGGTTTGGATATCGTCTCACAGAGGCTGTTGGGCATGACGGCCATATCCTGCTCACTCAAACAGTTGACTTCACGCTGCTGCTGACCCCCACCACAGCTCACAGAGCACTGCAAAGACACACAAAAAATGATAATCATGGTCATCAGGTCCACTTCTAGGAATATTAAACTGCCAGACATGTTTTTATGAACAACATTTTGAAATGCCCTCATTGCTCTGGGTAAATATTGATGATGTGAGCCTGACCTCCTCCCAGTCCTCGGCCCTCCAGTCGGTGCAGGGCTTTAGACTGCAGGGCTGTGTGCTGTTTGGCTTCAGTGTGGTGCTGCAGCGATGAGGCTCAGGACAGTACACCAGCCGTTCATGGACACCTTCATCACAGCTTCCAGAGCACTGAGGGAAACACAGGGATATAAGGAAGGTGCGTAATTGTAAAATCCATATATTTTGGGAAATAAATGTGACAATACTCACACATTTGGCTGTGACAACGCCACTAGAATACCCTAAATCCTCAATGTAATATTTGATTGAATTTGACTTGTTTTGTTATACACTTTAAACTAAGTTGATAATGTTATTCATTTAGTAGGGGCTACATCATGTGAACATTAGTTATGGCCTTTAGTGAAAATGGTTTCTAGAAAAAACATGAATGGTTTAGTTCTCTCAAATTATGAAGATATCTGCATCTACCTTAAGTCTGTATACTTTCAAATCTTGGAAAATAAAATCAAAACTCTTTGATTATTATTGAAAAATAGATAAACATGGATATTCCTTTTTTTTTAAAACCTAGTGAAAAATAGTTTGCTAAATTGTAACATAAAGAGATTGGATGTGTAAAATGGTCCTACCGGTCCCCAGGGTGATGTGCTCCAGGTCATACAGGGCTTGTGGGGGCAGGTCAGGGTGCTGAGGGGTCTGCTGGACACAGCTTGACAGTGGAAAGGTCTGAGGGGACGTTTACTCTGAGAATCCATACACTGGACTTCACGGTACCTCCTTCCCACCAATGCACAGTTTTCAGGACACTGTGGAGAACATCATGGTGAAATTGAATGCCTTAGAAAGACCTGGCACTTGAGAACTCAACAAACCCATTTCATCATTTGGAAAAGTAACGGATGATTAAGTATTGAGTAAAGTTCTCGGATTCGGTGACTGGAGGAAATCTAACGTTACTCACCTTGCTCCAGCTGCCACTTTGCCAGGTGGCACAGGGCTGCAGGTGACACGTGCGCGCGGGCTCAGGTCTCTTCTTGCTGGCACAGTCCTCATCATTCTGGGAGCTGCATGTTACTGTCCTCCATATTGCTCCAATCCCACATGTTGTTGAACACTGAGGAACGTGTTCTTATTAGAACTTGCCTTGGGTTTATGTGAATACTTTGATGGACACATTTTTAAAAGAGACATGTGAGGCAATAATATTGAAAAGAAAATATTTGGCAAATCTTAATAAAAAAACAACCAGAAATTTAAAAAATCTCTTTCTGTGCATTTTGGGCCTGTTTCTTCCTGATAAAAGATCATCCCATAACCATGTTCTAAATCATACATCATTTGATTTCCTACCACGAAGAAGCCTTTGAAAATTACTTTTACTTGACCGACAAACTTGAAGATATTAAATGAAATATGAGGTAAGTCACTATTGATTGCTGAATGAGGTAACACAACATCACAGCCTATTGTCCACTGAGGAGAGCGCTTGCATTAGCAGCAGTACGGACTGGATTTCTGTGGTGACATTTTTGGACTAAATCATATATGTGGCACATTAGTGACCCTTTTCCATCACCCAGCATTGGTTGACCTCCAGAGAAGGTAGATAGAGCTTACAGAACAGACTTTAATTCAGTTGTGTGCGTGACACTGTTTTTTACGGTCTCTCCTAGCTTTGCAAGTGAATGTTTACCAAGGCCAAACATTCAGAAAAAAAAGAGTGATGACTACAGTCGATTGACAATCAAAAAACGTCACACATACAACAATGTTTACATCTGTCTGCATCATATGCCACAGCATGTGGTAAACTTCAGGTTTTTCAAAGCTTTTCACTTTATAAGAGTCATGGTATTTATGGAAGGAGCATCTCAAAAAATTAAGATTTATCTTATAATATGGCCAGCATTAATGTGATTTCTTTGGAAAACAAGTCCATTTTCTTGTCTGATTCTTAATAATGAAAGATAATATGGGCATAAAACATCTGTACCCACCTCGCTCCAGTTTCCTACGACCCAGAACATATCCATGCTGACTGGCTCTCTTGCCATCTGCTTGCTTTTGTCACTGACGGAGCTGCTTGTGGGATCTTCTGGTCGCTGGTTTTTGTTCTTGGTGCGACTTCCTTTAGACGAGGAAGAGGGATTTTTAGGACCAGTGGTAGAACTGGTTTTCCTTGGTGTCACTGCAGGCTTCTTTTGTTTAATGATCTTCACTGTAGACTTGGGGGTTGCTGCAGTGGTGAAAGGTTTTCTTCTAGTTGTGGAAGACGCTTGTGTTATGTTGAAACCAGATTTTGATGGTACTGTGTGATATCTGGGAGTGGTGAGGGGAACCCTGCGTGTCCAGGGGCTGTGTGGGTTAATACGAGAGGTTGTGTGTTGATCTGAGAAGGGATAGTGTTGAGTGGTCTTTGCCCATGATTCAGTACTGGTGTGTGGGGCGGGGTAGGTGGTGGGTGCTTTGGTTGTGTGCACGGCAGGCGGATTTGTTTGTAAAGTGGGTGTAATAAGGATATGTAGTGTTGGTGTGGTTGATTTAAGAGGATTTCTCAGGGGTGTAGATGTGGAAACATCCAGGTCAATAATACCCTCCTCCTCTGTTGTCCTATCATCAACAGCATAATCATATCCTGGAGTATACATCCCCACATTTGGTGTACTGCCCTCCTCTCCCTCCTCCTGAACTTTTACCTTTACAATGCCTTTAGTTTTTATGTCCTTTTCAGCAGAATTGACTTTAGATGGGAAGACTTTCCCTCTCTTATCCTCATTTTTTCTCATGTGAACATTGGGCTCATAATCATCTGTGTCTATGATTTCAGGGATTGTGGTTTGAGGGGTTAGAGGGGAAGCGGTGGTAGAGATGAAAGCTGTTGTAGCTTCTTTGGTGGTTGTTTTTTTCCTCACAGTGACAGCAGCTGTGGGTGCAGATGTGGCCATGGTGCTCGGGGGAGTCCAGGTAGGCATGGGCGTGAAGTGGTTGGTGGGGCTGCTCTTAGGAGGGTACAATTGGCGGTATTTAGGAGGAGGGCCGGGGCGTCTACGAAGACCTGAGTTAGGGCAACTCTGTAGGGCACACAGTGATCTGGTCCGAGGTTTAGTTGAGAGGTCGCAGGTCTTCTTTGGTGCACATACGACTGAACGTGATCGAACACTGCCTCCACATGTGACTGGGCACTACAGAGAAGGAACAACACAAATGATACATTAACTCAGAAAAGGCAGTAATATAAAAAACAAATCATCGGTTAAAAAAATGACCCTACCTCTTCCCAGTTGCTGACAACCCAGTTCAGACCACAGGGTACATCTCTGTTGCACGGCACCACAGGTTTGGGTTTTAGGAGATGCTTGCACTCGGCAGGGTGGAGCACCCTTTCCTCCCCTGAGACTGTCCGAACACAGAGCACCGTTCGCTGCCGTACCCCATCAGATCCACAGGTGGATGTACACTGCTGCCAGCCGCCCACCCACCACCTGGGAAAGAGGGGATGGACAGAGAATTAGGGTGAATAAACCAGAAAGATGAGATTTGATTGTCTTTTTTAAATAAATGGGGAGCAGATGGCAAGCAGATGATTGGGTCATCTTCTGACAATGAAGAGGGCTGCTTATCATTTCTAAATGTTTGATACTATTGCCAATAAAATCAGACTTTTGGTTCTGAAACCAAAACCATGCATTTTGGAATACATTGCTTTAAGGAAAACATATGTTTTTCTACACAACCACATTTTTTTCCATACAACAACTTACAACATTTGATATGCTCTCAAAACACAATGAACCATGCAAGATAAAACTAGCCCAATGCACACAAATCACAAACTGTTTCAGTAAACAAGACTATAAATCTGTCCAGGCCATAGATGCCAAGTAACGACTGTCATTACTTGGCATTTTTAAATATGTTCTACAAACACATTTGACAAAAACAGTATTGAGGTTCAATAACCAATACGTTTCCAAGTCAAAATATACTGACAGTGACTGAAAAACAGTGAAAGAGCATTTGAGAGTGAGGACCTTGCAGGACAATCCATAATCTTGCATTTTCGGATTCTGTCTTCCAGACGGCTGGCCGGGTCACACAGAGACTCATCCACTACACCCACGTCCATCTCAAAGCACCGCACAGGCTGGTGCTGCTGACCTAAAGCAGCCAGGAATACAGAAAGCGGAATGACCAGGCCGTTACTTAAATGTCACTGAAATTATTTAGCATCACAAATGTTTAGAATGACGATCCCTTTTGTCTAATGCAACACCAACCTAAGCCACAGGTGGTGCTGCAGTCAGTCCATGCCCCGTGCCTCCACCTGTAGATGGGTTCGATGACCTCATTTCCTGTCCCTTTTGTCTTCTTGATGATGTACTCGTACTTTATACCTGGGTTTTTCTCCTGGAACAGCAACTGGACAGCCACATGAATTTTAATGTAGAGTATGATTTCAACATGAAATATTGGACACACAAACAAATGTTCAATTCCCCTTCAATTTCATTTTAGTATCTGGTGTCTTTGAGTATTTGAGAGAACAATTGCTTATATATTGTCTGTATTTATTGTGATCTAATCCTTCACGCAGATATGTTTAGGCTCATTTGGAAAACATGCAACATGTGCATGCTCTGAATGGTTGGCTATCCTCTAAGTCCCTTTCTCTATCCCTGATTGGTTGAAACCACCCTCAAAAGACACTGAGTTACAATGTGGATTTCTGATTAATGCTATATACCTCTCAAATACAAACATTTTTAAAAACTACAAAAAACAAAGACCCTTCACTCAGATTGACCCTACCTGCAGCATGACGGGATGTGAGGTGGGTCCAGGCGCCGTGAGGTTCTCCATGTTCCCGCTGCGTTCGTAGTAGAATGTCGTCCCGCCGGCCTGGTACTCCCCATTCCACTGGATGATAAAGTTGCCATTGAGAAAATACTCCTCAGAGGTCTCGGTCTTCAGAACCAGGAAGTTACCTGCTTCCTCCACTTCCTTTACCAGGATGTCCCGCGCCCCCTCAGGTATCACACCCACGTCCATGTACCCTGGGAGAGTGGAAAGGGGAGTCAGAGTCACCGCGAGGTAATGGATGGCCCACCATGGCTGCTGCCACACTCACATCCAGACTACCAGACAGTTTCTCTCTGATCTTTAATAGAGGGTGGGCTCAGTCTGTGGGGGTGGTTGGCATGTGTGTGTGTGTGTGAGTGTACGTGTGCGTATTCGGCGTGGGGGGCACTGCCTTGTCTCTGTTTTTTATTGTGTGTGGATGGGGGGCTGGATGGGGGAGGACGAAAGCAGCTATGAGTTGGTCTCTGGAGTTTAATGATGTTTGTGGGAAGGTGTGTGTGTTTCTGTGTTTGTGCAAAGGAGGGGGAGGTTTTCCCCGGGTCTAAGCCTTTTGAAGTCTTACACATCTGGGCTGGTTATCTGGAAAGGATGCTGTGCGGGGCAAACACACAGGCAGAGAGAAAGAGAGGCAAAGAAGGAAGAACTTTTTTTTATTGTTTTAGAGACTCTTTCTCGATTAATTTTGCCGTGTGTTGACTCTGCATGTGAGTTATACTTTTTTTTAAATTAGCCAAAGATATGTCAGATATAGATACGATTTAGCTGAACAAAAGCATGGGCCTGAAGACACACACTCGCACACACACACAAACACCAGCAGGACAAACAGCTGCACCTTGTGGACAAGAAGGCTGCCATGACAACAGCAGCACAAAACATTGGAGTAATGCTAATGAACTGTCCTGAAATGACTTTCTGCCTGTAGACATAAATTAAAATTCTGCTATATCACACTCGTCTGGTGGGTATATCAAAGATCCTCCTCATTAAATCTTAGGTCTGGATAATTCAATTTGCTCAAAAATTCATCGTGTCAAACTTACCAAAGCCTTCTTCTTCATCAAACGACTTGTAGACCGTCTCACAGCTTGTGCCGTCACCCAAACAGACCCCGCAGCGATCCTCTCCAGGTGATTAAACCGGTATTCAGGGGTTGGTTTTTTCCCGGATGGGCGGGAAAAAGTTAGTGTTTGGTTGTGTGGGTGTTGGTGTTGTGTGTTGGTTTGTGTGTGTAGTTTGGTGTGGGTTTGTTGTGTGTGTGTGTGTGTTTTGGTTGTGGTTGTGGGTTGTTTTGGTGGGGTTGTGGTTTGTTGTGTTTTGGTGGTGTTTTGTGGTGTGGGGTTGGTTTGTGTTTGGTTTGTTGGTGTGGTTTGTTGTTTTTTTTATATGTTTCTTTTGGTTTTTGTTCTTTTTGTCGCCAAGTGGTTATATTTAAAAACTTCTTCCCAAACACGTGTTCCTTCTTCGGTTTAAAAAAAAAAACAAAGAGTGAAAGTTGAAGCATATTTTTTTTTTTTTTTTTTTTTTTTTTTTGACCTAAAGGGGGACAGAGAAAATTTTGGGGTCGGGGGGTGTTTCTAGAATGGGAAAAACCCCGTTGGGGGGGTGAGGCAACCCTTGTTGCCGTCCTACCAAAAGACCCTTTTGAAACAAACAAAAGGTAAAAAAAAAAAACTTTCGGTTTGGGCCGCCGCCTTCAGGGGGGGTTTTTTAAGGACCAAAAAAAAGGTGTGTTGTTCGAACAGGGGGGTCCGTTAAGAAGAAGGGCCAAAATTTTTTTTTAAAATTACTGAGGAAGAAAAAGAAAAAGAGTTACTTCTTTGGGCTGAAAACCCGCAAGCCTGGTCCGAAAACGTTCCCGGAGGGGGGGTGTCTCAAAATTGGGAACCTTCCCCTACCCAAAAACCTTTCACCACCTTTTTCCTTGCCCTTTCCTAAAATTTTTTTCATTTTCGAAATTTAAGAAGAGGAAAAAGGGGGGGGTTGGGGAAAAGGTTTTTTTTGGTAAGGAAAAGTCATTTTTTTTTTTGGGGGGGGGACAGAAAACCTTCGGTGGCGGAAAGCGGTGTGAACAAAGCCTTTTTGGGGTTCAGCAACCTCAATTTAACAAGTTGGGCCTTTTGTGTCATTGCTTCAGCGCGGCCTACCCGCCGAAAAAACCCGTGGTGGAAGAAAAAAACCTGTCTTTTTTTTATTACCCTTTTTTGGAGGGGGCAAACGGAAAGGTTAAAACCTTTTTTTTATTTTTTTTTGGGTTTTGTTTTTTTTCAAGGTCTTTTTTTTTTTTTTTTTGTTTAAAAGACGCTAAAAAAAAGTTTTTTTTGCCCTTCACAAAACCCCCGTTCCATTAAACAAACCGGAAACCCCAAAAAATTTTCCTCCCCTTTTAGTCCCCCCCCCTAAGTCATTTTAATTTCACTTTTCAACTTCTTCCCTAACGGAAAAAAGAAAAAAGACACGTTTTTTTTTTTTTTTGAGAAAAAGGGTTTTTTTTTTTTAATACACTGGGACAAGACACAGACATATAAACAACAACACACACACACCATCACACACACACACACCCACACACACGACACCAACACACACACACACACACACACACACACACACACACACACACCACACACACACACACACACACCACACACCACTTCCCGCCATTCGACCGTGATACCGTAACTGAG
>NW_011359076.1:105789-126241 GCF_000735185.1 Notothenia coriiceps | reverse complement strand
CCCCCCCCCTGTCTCTTACCCAGCCACAATACCTTGCACACTCCGTTGACGCAGATGTTTCTGGACTTGTTGTTCATGAAGCACGGAGTCCCATCTGTCACAGTGTCCAGCATCTTCTCCGTAAAATACTCAACGACTGGTCGACAGTGCAGCTCACAGGGGTTTACTGAAGATGGTTGAAGGGTGGGGGAAAGGAGAGAATAAAGTAGCTTTATTCTATTGAGTGTCTACTATTGTCATGCCTGATTATCAGTAACAAGGCATACTTAAAAAGGTTTCATCATGATGTCAAGACATTTTGGAGCTCTTTTTTCTATTGAACAAAAAACCTAATAAGCCTTATAAAATAACATTATATATAACTAGTTATTTCAGTTTGGGAATTGATATAAAGCAAAAAAAGGCTTGCAGACTTTAGCAAGGACATTAACTGCAGTATGTGTGCTGCCATTGCTTTTTAGTGTAAATGCTGCCACCTGTTGGGTGACATACATAATCGCAGCTTCAGATTGATGTGATATGAAAAGAGGGCTACAAGTGTGTGTCTGTCTTTCTGTAGTATCTAAACTTATCTTTATATTTGAGGCTTTGATCACTCACTTGGGTTGGACACAGGGATCCACTGGTAGAGCTCATTGTGGTAAGGCACAGTGTCAAACTCGCTGCACAGCATCTCTCGAAAGCTTGGTTCATTATTCTGACACAGCTTTGTGTTACAGGTCCGATAACGTTTCCTTTCCCCGGTGCAGTACTTGCCACCAAACTCTGGTCTGGAGAAAAAACAAGAGAAAGACTTTGTTTTCTTTTTGAATTTATTGAAGTGAGACATGACAGGTGAGACTGGAGAAGAATTATTGCATACATTGACATGACAGAAACATTTGTAGATGATGTGGTTTTAATTAAGATGCAAGACCGTCTGTTGTGTATGATTCTTGTGAGGTTTTATGCAAGTGTAGAGGAGCCATCAGGGACTTTGTCCAACTATTTTTCATTCTATTTATTGGCTTCTTTTTTGTTCGGTAGCATCATTTCAATCAACCATTTTAAAGAAAGAAAACATGAATTGTGTTAGACTTGCCATTGGAAGATAAACCGGTTTATGGCAGGTATATGTAAAAAAAAAAAGTAGTGCCTGAAATACTTCAATGGCAGATTTAAAATCAGCTCTTACTTGGGGTTGTTACACTCCCTCTCTGCTGACTGAACTCCAGTCCCGCAGGTCCTGGAGCAGTGAGACCATTTCGTCCACTGTCCCCAGCCTCCATTCACCTTCTCTGGGAGTTTACCCACAATTACACACTCTCCTGAGATACACCACTGTAGGAGACAATCACACAAATAACACCTGTAAGATGACACTTTAAGTACTTTGCGTCAGTACAAGCCTTATATCCCAACCATCTTCATTCCCCAGGCTAATGAAATTCACACTCTAACAAGACAAAGCCAAATGACACCTCCCACCTTCTCCGGTCCACAGCGGGTGCCATCTATAGGCGAGTCCAGTTTGGAGCGACAGGATCCGTTTACTGAACACCAAAGAATCTGGCAAATGTTCTGAAAGAAAGATGTAATCCTTAAACAATGAGAAAAGGATTATATTTGAATGGATTCCTAACATTTTAAGTCTTGGATTCACGATGATAGACACTCACATCGACCTCATGGCAGAAGGTTGCGTTCGGGCCGTACTGGAGTTGGCACTGGTGGTGTGTGGTGTAGCGGACACCGAGGCGAGCCAGCGGGGTGGTTAGGTCTCTCTTAGAAGGACGGTCATCCAGACAGAAACCCCAGCCACGACTAAGACAAACACAAAAAAGGTAAAGAATGTGTGACCTTTGAAAGAGAGAAAGGGGAACATGGTGTGGTGCTGAGAGAGATGCCTGACAGAGAATGCTTGAAAGGTCAACAGAATAATGACTCTTTCACAAATAGTTCTCAGTAAGTTACTGGGATAACCTTTTAGGAAACACTAACGATTTTCACAATTCACACATTGACTACCATACAAATTCAACAGAAGAAGAAGATGGGGCAGGGCTGGATGTACTTTTGCTTAATATTTAAGGAACATGGCTTGTGAGGAGCTCTTTTTAATGGCCTCAGCATTGGTGTAAATGCTAATCTGTGAATAAGTACTTCATCTCTGAAATATTGTGATTGGTTCAAGCTTCTTTGGTCAGGCCTAGTTAACCCTTTTGATTTTTCCCTGTAATGTTGATTATTTTTCCACAACACTGCTGTACCGGCACTTCCACCCATGTTACTTTGCCTGGAGGTGGGAAACAAGTGGTACAGATTTCCCTGCTCCCATTCACATATGAGCTCTCCCCAGGTGCAAGGGACTTAAGAGGAGTATGGAGAGTTTGTTCGAGTGAAGTTCATACTTGTGGGTACTAGTATGCGTTTTAACTTTAGTAACATTTAAAACAATTATAAAAACTTGTGTCAACAACCAAGTGAACAAACATATATTTGCTTTTGTACTGCAATTTACAGTGTCCTAGCACAGAATCCTATCAAATAGGGTGATGGGAAAATACTAAAATCTGAGAAAATGATTTGCCAAATGGTAAATATTCTACAGGCTGATTCACATAGTTAGTGGGTCAGAGTTCAACAAACTCTTTTGAATTTGCTCCAGGTCCAATTTTTGTTGTCAGAAAGGAATTCTTAAATTCACAGTTGACAGAAAATAATCAGAGTCAAGGCAAACTCCTTTACTTATTTGTGTAAGTGTGACTGGCCCTCTTATGTTCCCTGAGGCTCCTCTTGCTTTTCTTTAATTATTGTTGGATTTTCTGGCTGCAAATGAATTGTGCTTGTACAGCATATTGGCATGTAAGATCTTTGTTGCCCCCTATAACAATATATATCATGCTACACATGAATGTCTTTATAACTGCATTTTTGTTCTACCATTGCAGGGGTTTTTTCGATAATTTTCACCCCCTCCATTCAAATCTGCACCAGCATTTTCACTTTAATATTAAGAGTCACTGCTTGTTTGGAATGACTGTAATTCAAAAAATGATTTCACAGCCCTGGAAATTCACACAATTTCTAGACCACTTGGAAAAAACAGTGTGAACAGTAAGAGAATCATGTTATGATCCATGGCTTCAGAATAAAAGTATGAATGCAGCCTTACTCGAGGAAGCGTGTGATGTAGTCTTTGGAGCAGGAGGACCAGGTGAGAGGCGAGCTGTCGTACATCAGCTGTCTGGACATGATGAACGGGTGCCTCCCCTCCAGCTCGCAGTCATTCCCCTGACCGTCATGATGGATTCCAAAGCTGTGTTCAAACACAACCAGCAAGACCAATTATGTTATTATCCTAACAAAAGAGAACATGTTTCACCAGGATTGCCTTCAGCTCTTGGACCTGCAAATACTGATTGAACCTCTGAAAAAACATCTTTATCTTAATGAAATGTCTACAGTGTCAATCCTCTTATTTGAAATCCACTCCAAAGTCTTAGATCCCTTTTGTTTGTGCATGTCCTACATCATTACCTGGGAGTACAAAGCAGTGAAGTTCTTAAGAAAACAGAATACTGTGAAGAGTTGTACAAAATGTAGGATTTGTAACATAAAAACACAAAAAAACGAATAATGTTTTGACATCAGTTTAACAGTTAACAAATTGTGCTTTCACAATAGCAAAGATGTTCATTCAGACAGATAGTGTGTAGGTTTACATAATAGTCAGACATTTGACCTGGAGCCAAAGAACAACAACACAGATGATGGTAATCATCCAAAAACCAAGTCTGAAAAGATGACGAAATTTGTCCTGCTATTGGGTTCACAATAAATGCGTTGGCATGTGTGTATTTCATGTCTGAAAACTCACAAGGCGGTTTGATCAAGGTTCAAAGGAAGGTGCTCTTTGTATAAGTCAGGGGAAACTAATGTTGAATATCTTGATTTGATTCAACATTGGGGAGGTGGCTGCAGTTATCTTAAGAGGCAAACAAAATAAAATGTTCTTTAATAATAATAATAATAACTTGAATTTATATAGCGCCTTTCATAACCTCAAGGTCACTTTACAAAGAAACATACAAGGACAAGACATAAAACATAAAAACATAAACATGTAAAACATTTACATTTACTTTCACGGTTACTAAAGTCACCTCACATCATTCTCAGGTAATCTTTTTTTAACCACGGTCTGGTTACCAGATACTATCCAGCCCATTCACTTATAAGCAAATGTAATGAAGCTAGGATATTTGATAACGCAACTGTGTATCGCTCTATGGTAACCATCATACAAACGATATTCTGTCTTTGTCACATCGCCCATTATCAGAGGTGGGAAGTAGTGGAGTACAAATACTCTGTTAGTGCACTTAAGTACATTTTTCTGGTATCAGTACTTTACCCCACTACTTATTTTTCTGACAACTTTTTTACTTTTACTTCTTACATTTTTAACACAAATACCTGTACTTTATATACTTTATACTTGTCATTGCGTGCCTATTGATTTTAACACGATCCGTGTATCCTTCACTTCCTGGTCTTCTCTAAAGAAGAGGGACCAATGAAAACTTTGTAAATTTGCAGATTTTCAGCATCGAAACATTCATTAGCTCAATGACATTATTGTTCTATTAATATAAAGTGAGGTCAGTTACTCTATAAAACAGATGGTAGCTATGGGTACTTTTTACTTAAATACATTTCGAAGCCCATACTTCTTTACTTTTACTTGAGTAAAGAAGTTTAGTCAGTACTTCTTCTTTTACCAGAGTATTTTTATACATGAGTATCTGTACTTCTACTTGAGTAAAGGATGTGTGTACTTTTTGCCATCTCTGCCCATTATACTTATATTGCATCACACAGTAATTAAAAATCACCTGTGGCCCATTTCATGAGCGACGGTGAAGGCGACAGGTAGTCCTGAATCCTCATTGATGTTGCAGCTGCGGTGCGGTTGACAGATCCCGGACAGGTGGGACAGACCCAGCGTCTCACAGGGCTGGTTCATCCCAGCACAGATGTCTTTCCTGGGGGGGGGACAAAGGCAAATTATGTACATGCCAACACGGACCCCACATCAAAATATAACATTTATCCATTTTCTCGTATCTATTGGTAAAGCTGCCATAAAAATGCTTATGTGTGTGTCACTTGCCTAGTGACCAACACAGCCACGTCGTGATGAGCAGGGTGGGTGTCACTCTGGGGGTTGAGGTTTTTCTGCCAGGCACAAAAACTGGCCAAAGTGGTGTCTGCATGGTGAACGATCTTCAAATCTTTCTGTAACAAATCGCAGAGTTAGAAGCTAAAATGTTGCTCTTATTTGGCATCATTTTGATTTATTTCATGTCATTTAAGAAGATTATGAGAGTATTTTTGACTATAATGAAAAACATTTATTTTCCTTATTTTACAGTGAATTTAGACTATGTGTAGATTAAGGTATTCATCTACTTTAGTATGAGCATATTCCCAGCAGGACCACACGTCAATTTACATTCAATTTCATTAACCAGGTGATAACAGATATTTTGATTTCTCAATGTTTTCCCAATTCAGTTCTGCAAATAAGGTTTTTTGTGTGGTATTTTATTGAGCCAAACTGGATTTTGACTGTTTTCGTGATCAGTCAGAATCAAGTTTTTCCCACTCGAAGAGACACATGGAAGTCTGATGTCAGTTAAGGTGAGTACTTAATGTTCAATGTAGCTTGTTTCTTTAGCTGGATACTCAGAAGCTTGAACTACAGCCAAATGGAGTCTCAAACTTTACTTCACCTTATAACTACCCACATGAGGAATGCTTTATTGATAGGCATGAACTTTCTTGTTCCAACTTTAATATATGCATTGTGGAAGAAAGAAATATATATATTAGCATTTCTTGGAAAGTGTTACCTCTTCTCCCTGGAGTAGAATGAGGCGAACCAAGATGACGTAGATAGCATTCCCAATACTGGCATCATGAAAGATCCCTGCCACCTGTCAACATAGAATTCATTCAGCACTAAAAGTATTTAAAATGTAACAGCTGTGCAAAAACTGAGAATGGGTGAAAGCACATGTAAAGAGTAAATGCTGATTCTAACCCCTCACCATGTTCATAATGGTGAAGATGTAGGACTCCACATTATCGCTGCCATGGTATTCTATCAGCTTGGCGTCCGCCACCACCATGGTCTCCACCCACCGCTCTCTGCTGACGGAGCGCTGCGAGCGGGGCCGAGGGTCCTCGCTCTGCTGCTCCCTCTCCCACTCCTCCCTCTCCCTCTCCACTTGGACAGAGTCACTGAGAGCATCTAAATTGTGGAAAACAGGGAAAAAGGCAGATCACTTGAGGATTATCCTTGCTTGACACAGGCGCAGAAAGATTTTTTAAAAAGCTACTTTTTGTACAACAACACAAACATCTGCAGTTCCACACACACACCTTGAACTCCACAGAGGCTGGGTGTCTCATTGGGCTCAAGACTGCGTTTTGTTCTCTGGCTTTCTGTTGTAACTCTTGGATAGACAACATGAGGCTCTGGCGTCCCTACAGGATCTTCAGCAGAGTTCTGGACTGGTTCAATAAAGAAGTGTCCCTCTGGCAAGGAGAAGAAGCCTCTCTGTGGAAAATAAAAATGACAAAGGTGAAGTTGCAATAAGTAGAAATGTGTAGACCTAGGCGGAGCAAGATTAGTTTTCGATCACTTTGGCTAAATAAAAATCATGAATTTGATCCCAAAATCTTGCATAATGCAGCTTTAAGTCTCTTTTTAATGTCATGTTTTTTCAGACTGTGAAAACACAAAAGTTACAGCTTAACTAGCATGCAAATCAACAACGAATCAAAAATTGTAGCATTTAAAAAAACTCCCACATTTAAAAGTCAGAGATAGAGCTTTCTCTTGTAAAGCCTGGTGGAAAAGCCATTCCTCAGTAGTTTCCATCAGGGTGAAATCCATCATTAGTCAACAGATCTGAATATGTTATTCTTTCTCCTTCCCCGAGGCACATTCTCCGTCTGCTGCAGTTATACAAAAGACGTTACCCTAAGTATGCCATGCATGTTCTTACTGGTGCAGACTATTCATTAGCTGTTCGGTGAGTTCTGCTGGTGTACAGAGACACAAGATGTAGACGATAACACACAAAAAAGGCTTCTGTCGAATGTCTTGATTTCATTCTTGTAAACACACATATAGGAATGTTTTATCTTAAAATAAATGTTTGCAAGTTCCCATCATTATGTTGTGTGTGAGTATGTGTGTGTGTGTGTGTGTGTGTGTGTGTGTGTGTGTGTGTGTGTGTGTGTGTGTGTGTGTGTGTTTCCAAACAAGCCCAGACTGTTCCCAGATGAACCCTCCCTTCTCTCCCTAAACCAACTTGCAAAAGACAGAAGACACATTTTCTCCAAGATAATTAAAAAAAGCAAATGACTTAACATACACACACATTGATTCAAACATACCAACACAAAGAATTCTTAGAACAAGATTCTGCATCTTATTCTTGAATCTTTTCTTAGTGTTTTTATAGAAACCAAAGGCAGATGTGAAAAGTAAGTTCATACAGTGCTTATAGTTTGGCCAGTTGTGGTCTCAGGGGTCTACCCTGCTGCTGGCTGCAGTTACTCACTGTTCAGCTTTCTGGGTCCTCCTGACAACTTTAATGTGTGTTTCTTGGGACACGTTTTTTAAACTACATGTATTCAGAAGTCTGCAGAGCTCTGACTGGAGTATCCAATTGCTTTATTCACAGAGTTCAGAAAGTACACATCTAGAAGGGCATTCCCTTTGGAAAGACTATATTACTCCACCTGTTACACTGAACCTTGACAAATAAGAAAGACTTTGTAGGATGAAACCAAGCTATCTCTGGCTTGTTTGTTCAATGAATAACCACAAGAGGAACGTGCAAACAATATCAAAAGTCCATCGTTTATGTCTGAGCTTGCTTTGTTTTAAAAAACCCTGATTATTTAAACAAATTATTAAAACAGGGTTTTCCACTGACTCAAAGTGTGGACTGCAGCCAGGGGTCCCTGAGTTGTGCTAGACTCATGCACAAAGCATGCAAGCTGATACGGTCAGCTGGGAAAGCTTCCCAACGGACTTGTGCAGAAGAAAATCAGCAGATTTCTCTGTAGCGCTGTATCTCATACATACAATCCATTTTGCCAGGATAAACGTTCTACCAGATTAAGATTAATTGTTTGCATTTGCATCCTTTCTACAAGCCAAAATGAATAGTAGAAGAACTTGTCATCCATATAAGGGTGGATGCTTGTCTTTCTCTGTTATCGTGCCTCCCTGCCGTCTCCTACATGTTTTCCTGAGCGTTAAACTTCTAATCGAGCTGCGAGAAGCAGGTGGTGGTGTGCAGAGCAACCAGGAAGGAATGCTACGGAGAGGCCCATCTAAACATTCAGACCAATGCTCTGCGTGATCTGTATGATCTGCATACCAAATGCAGTCCTGCTGTGCAACGCAGCCTACAAGGCTCTGCTTGTGCAGTGTGGTTATGGTGTTAATTGTGATCCTTAGATGACCATGTACAGATCCTGTGTGATGTCTGTGTTCAACAATCAAAGACAACTTCAAAGGATACCAACTAGGACTTTGTTTTCCATTTAAAAATAGAGGATTGTATTGTATTGAATGGTAATGCTCTGCCAACTCATTCTGCATTGGACTGCCATTCACTTTCACCACCTCCTGCCCTTCTCCCCCTCCTCTCCATGAATCCCTCTCCTCTCACCTAGAGGAAGTGTGTTGGGGTGTGAGGTGCCAGAGCCAGGGGAGGTTACCATAACACAGGTCTGTGTTCCAAATAGATGGCCATGTGGAACTGCTTTACTTCTGTTTCCTGCTTCTGTGGGTTTTGTAGTCCTGGCCAACTGTGTCTGGAATAAAGTCTCTGCTGTTACACAGCCTGTGGCCTCAGCAGGGATTAGTGGGACCCATGGAGAGGTGGGGGTAGATGATGCTCATTACTGCAATATGATTAATCAAAACTATTTTCTAAACGTGCATCTATTCCACCACAACTTATTCTTGTTAATTACTGGTTTCACTGCCTACAGTTTAATTTGTTTTACTTCACAAGATAATTGTGCCCGTGAGCTAATTTCTTACCGCGTCAGAGGTCAAAGACGCTATCCTTTTTCCTCTGCATGGTACTAAACATGCATTTAAGTGGGGAAAATACCACTTCGATAGGTCTGAACTTGCTTGATCTTTGTGCTGTGCCTCAGGGATTACCAAAGACTACGCTGAGATATCTTTGTCTTTTCCTGAATTGAAAGTTTTCCCTCTGGAACAAAAAAGTAACAGCGGCCCCCATCAAATGACTCTCAACTTCATAGTTTGACATGTACAAAGAATAGTAAAGGTGAACTTTGTCAGGTCATAATCACCTGTAAAGTATATACGGCACACTGCAGCACAGCTCTATTTGTTGAGGCAATGTTTCTCAACCAGTAGTGGTAGTTTAAGTGCTGTGATTGAAGTTGTAAAGCCCATATTGAGGCTTTCAAAAGTCATAATCCTTCACCTGCTCTGTACCGGTTGCCATTATTTTGTTTAGCCCACCAAACACAGCCAGATGACAGATCAGGACAACCAGCCTGCTACTAAAGGCATGTACACAGCTGCTTCCTGACAAGTCTGCAAACATATCACTAAGTCATTTGCTTCACCAACAAAGGCAAGGGCAATTTAAATATGAGACTTTAATCGTTTTGATCAACGCAAGAGGTACTTAGCAGTGCACTATTGAAGCCATCTTGAACTAATTCTCCATGTTTTTGAGATTAAACAATAAGTAGATTTGTCTATTAGTATATCAATGCAAATATCATTCTCATTTCAATCATTTTTCAAGCAAATTGTCAAGAAATTGCTGGGCTCGGCTTATTTAAATTGTAGATTTGCAGATGTTTTTTGTCCTTTATAAAAAAGTTGATTGAACATATAAGACAATTACAAAACAAGTCATTTCAAGATGTCACAATTGCGATTTTTTTTTTAGAAGATTAAATGAAGAATGAGTTATTAGATGAAGGCCTTTTTTCTCTAGTTGATTACACAACATAACCGACAACAGTGGTCATCAGATAATCATGGATCAGTGATTTATATGTCTTTGTCATGTTTTTTTGTGTTCCTTATGTTTGTTTAAAGCCTTAAGTAACTCCAGGCTTGTGCAACATAAACAAAAGATTATCATGAATCTATTTTTTGAAGCAGTCCATCTCTATCTGTCTCCTGAGGGGGGAATGACCTCCACAGCAGCTGGCAGGGTTTCCCTCCCACATCTGCATGGCCGAGCCTCATGTTTAGTGGTCTCTCCCTGTGGTTTAAGCTGCAGTAATCCTTCTTCTACAGAGCAGAAAATCAGTGTAATACATCATGGTGGTTTCCCATGTAGGTTGGAGAGAAGGGACACACTGGAGCATTTAGGATTGCGCATATAAATCCTCTCAATGCGGTAGGTTGTCGATAATTGGAATTTAGAGTGACATAACATACTTTTCTAATGATATGCATTTACAAGGAGAGGCAGAGCAACCCACACAAACATAACAGAGGAGGAGGCAAGACCCTGCAGGAGAGGCATTCCTGCTGTGACAAAATCAAACACGAACACCAAAGCCTTCTTCATGACTAAAACTGACACATCCCATTTTTTCCGAGGAGGAAGTTCTTCCCTTTTCCCAATCTCATCTAATTTGGGGTGCTATATAGGGAAGAGTGTATTTCAACTCTTATTTTGACATTAAAGGTCTAAAATACTCATAGTCTGTGCAGCACCATACATTTCTCCAGAATTGGTCATGTCTTCTAATAATCAAAACGTTTCATATGCTCAGCTGCTCCTTTGTCTATCTGCTGACCAGCTGTTTTCTCTTCTTTGTAGTTGAACTTCTTTTTTGATTAAAAACATTTCAGTCAAAGTTCAGTCACAGATTCTCTGAACAAAACATATGGCCCTATTTCTGGTCTCTCCATCTGTCAGACCGTATTGTTCCAGTCTGTAAAGAAATTGCCAAAATCTATTACTGAAGCTCTATCTCAACAAAGAACAAAGTAACACTGCACGTCCAAGGGGGGCTGCAGAGTGAATTAGTGAGGGAGAAAGTACAGAGGGAAACATCTGAGGACAAAGAAGACAGAAAGGGTCTTATAGTTAGCCGAGAAGCAGTAGCCGTCAGTGGGTCTGCAGCACAGTCGTTCTGCAAATACTGTCAGGAAGTCTTTGAAGGGCAAACTAACACACAGGGCACTGTCAGATGGAAGGGTATGCTCAACAGAATATGAGTGCCTAAGCCACATACCAGCTTCCCCAGAGTGATGCCCCCTTTCTCCTGTGTATTAAAGAACCTGCCTGTCAAAATAAACTAGATTTTTCACTGTAGATGTGGGTGAATGACTCTTAAAGTGGATCATAGGACTCAAATTGATGAATGAGATGGAGGTTTAAAATAATCTGTTTCCCTTGATATGCATGTCAGACAGTGTGGTTCCTTACCAATCCTTTACATGTGCTGATGGCAGCAGTTCCCCACACATCAGGGGCTTCCACTGTGCCGAGGAGGTAGCAGGAGTTCCTGTCAGCGCCACGATGCTCAGTGCTGTTGGCACTGCCGTTCCTCCTCTCCAGGATGTAGCCACTTGAAACCAGTTGATTGTTAGCAGTCAAATTAAACATTAAAGCGCGACCCTTGTAGTTGACCTTGTAGTAAACCTGTCCCTCCAAACCAAGGGGTCGCAGGTCACGCCTGACTCGCCCACCTTTGAAGTGGTGAGCCAGAGAGTGGGAGAGGAACTCTCCATCAGCGGTGGTTTTCACTGGGTGAACAGTGGATAGATCTGACTCTGACAACTGACCTGCAGAATAAAATGTAACACAATAGAAATCAGTTGTGATGCATTGATTTGTACCTGTAATGCTTACTGTTATTAATGTGCACTAAACCATGCACATTTTTACAGTCATGATGAATGCATTATACATGCACAGAAGTGCAGGTTCAATAACAACTGCACCACACTGACCTTGTTCTGCAAACAGGGAGAAGAGTCCGCCAGAGTCGGAGAGCTCTATGTGGCCGGCTGCCAGAATGAAAACAAAGTGTAGCAGAAAAAGAACCGGGCACTCTTGCAAACATCGCATATTTCATGTAACCAAACTCAAACCACTGCAAAAGAGTCCTGTGCACATGGGGTTCCAGTGCCTTGAGAGGCGACCACTTCGATCCTGCGCTGTCCTGTGTCATGACATGGACACGTTCAGAAATCTCCCCTCACGAAGGCAGACAAGCACCGAGCAAGACTGGGAGCCGGATCGAGGTTTGAAGAGGGAGAAAGCTCCAGCTCTGCGGGAGGAGAGGAGGGGAGGAGTGTTCTCGGGGCCAGTGTCTACTTTCCTTTGCGGGAGCAAGGAGGAGGAAGCTCCATTGATCTGGATGAAGCAGCACGCTCTGTCATGTGTCGAGACTTGCACCAAATCCTGCACCAGCGGCGCATCATTAACGCGAGGCAATTTACTGCCACTTATAGTAAAGTAAGTAAATATGGAGCAAATGGGTGCCAGGAAGGAGAAGTATAGTTTTGCCTACATTAGTGTTAGTCAAATTTTCAAGAAATATCAGCAGTAAAAAGTGAAACAGTTTTGTCCAAAGTTTTCAAATTAGCCTCATAAAATGTCTAAATATCCCACATACAATTCCTCAGTCGTTTCATATGTCAAAACAATTACATATCTTATATCAGCCATGATAAGAAATACTTGTCATTCAGAATCAGAAACCAACACTTACAAACAGAAATTAAAATAAATGCTTAATATTGACATTGTTTCTTTAGTAGATGCACAGTAATTTAATTGTATACTAACTAAACTTCCATAACTTTTAGTGCTTTAGAGTCTGGGGCATGGAAGGTTGGGAAAAATATAGCAAAACCCTAAAAAAAAGATATTTCATCTGCATTTTTGCATACTATACTAAATATTAGATTATTTGGTGTGAGGTCTCTTAATTCCGTGAAGAACAAACAGTCTCAAAGTCAAACCACATGCGTTCTTATGTTTTATTTAGAATTAAGGTCAAATATTGTTGCTTCTGTAGCTTTTAAACAATGATGTCTATATTGACATGCATCAGTTTGTATCAACCATGAATTGTTTCCAGTGTGCAGGATTGTAATGGATTCAAGGAAGCTGATGCTAAGAAGACCTTCACACTTAAATATATGCATGGCTTTACTTCCAGCTTCCATTGAGTTCCACTGTAAAAGTGAACAAACATGTCTGATGTTAGTTGTGCACTGTAGAATAGCCCATTGAATTATTATTTATTATTTCCAGGGAACATTAAAGCTCCTGTAGATCACAACATAATGTAGCTCAGAGTGAAAGGCTTTTTCTGGGGCGTATCCTCTGAAAGTTGAAACCCCTTTCAGAAAATACTGCTGCTTCAGGTGTCTAACATTTATCCCTCGAGCAAAATCATCTGTGATTAAGTGGTTACTGAGACATGACACATTCATTCCCTCATTTTTGTGGTGCATGGGAGACACAAAGGCAGACAATGCAGGGAACTCAGTAAACTGTGGAGTTTAAAGGGCATTGAAGATATATAGTTGTTAATAACAATTCCAAACAATCCCTCAGGAATATTTTTGGAGTAGAGAGGAGAGAATTTATGAGAATGAAGACCTCCCTTTAAAATAACTGAGCAAACCACTGTTCCACACAGATAATGACCATTGATCTCAGTCCACCTTACTACACCAACAACACTAATGGGCCACATTGGGGTGTTCCCCTTATGTGGACCCAATAAAACCGCAATGCAACAGAAGCTGTATTGTACAAACTGTTGTGTATGTTGAAGTTTTAAGATAACACATGTTAGAACTAACAAGCACAGCCTCACTGGAGCAGCACACCCTAACATTAGAGGACAAATAGTGTGTTGTTGGCTCCTGTTTTAACACACATCTGGAATGTCTGTATCTGGTGTGAAATTACAAGCCTGGGCAATTATCAGAATTGATCAACAGAAATAACACTAAATTAATTACTGGTAATTGCAATTTCTCAATAAGTAAAAGTGATACATAGTTCTGATGAAAGGAAACACTTTCAGACATGAATTGCATTATTTAATTGCATATATTTCGGTGTATATCCCTTTATGTTACTGCAATAGACAGACCACTTTCTTCATACAAATGCATCTTTGCCAAGTATCAAAGCCTTGTTATCATTCTCACAGACATTACTCTAACTGACCCCCTGAAGTCTCCTGTTACAGTAATGTGCAACAGACTGTGAAATATCTGAACCTGGAAAATAATCAGGACCTTTTGTTAGTCTTAGGTGGGAGAAAAAAGCTTTTATACAGGGAGAGAGTGTGGCTACATTCCTCATCAAGGTTTTTTCTGTGTTGTGCAGTCAAACAAGTTTGTAGCACTATACATACAGTAATATACTAGCAAGCTGAGTTTTTAAAATATGCTCTCAAATGACAAAAGAAACTGAAAATCCCTATATCCCAATCCATTAAAGTTAATGCATTAGTGTAACCCGCAACATAAACATGCTTTCACCGAAACAAAGTTGACCTCAGTAATGGAATTAGTATTAATTCTGCGATTCTGATATATCCAAAGTCAGGAATGAACCAACTAGCTTAGATTTGGTTTTATTTTCTTGTATTTTATTATGACATTTTGTGTTCTTGTATTTTATTATAATACACTTTATCTTTATAAAAATCTCTTTAGTACGAATGGCCTTAATACAGCAAAAATACTAACTATGATTAAAAAAAAAAACTCAGCCAAGCACAAACTCTATAGAAACAATTTGAAAATAAAATTTGAACTGTATTTTCCCACACTCATGAACAATGAGCCACGTGTCTGCACTTCTCCAGTTGTCCACAGGAGGCGCTGCTCTGTGAACTTTGTTCCAGTCATAAATGGGCGTGTTTACTCCTGCTGCTCAGTCCTTTGAGTTACTCCTCGGGAAGGAAGGGCATGGACTGAACTCTGACAGGTAAAATGAGCCGATGAAAGTTTTGTAAAGGCTTTTGAAAAAATGAACAACTCGGTCTTATAGGTCTTGTAGTTTAATAATAGGTGGGTCCTGTCATAGTTTGGTTATATATGGAGTTGTTTACGTTCGCAGGATTACATTACATGTGATAGTGATCGTCAGTGATCGTCAGTGATCGTGTGTGTGTGTGTGTGTGTGTGTGTGTGTGTGTGTGTGTGTGTGTGTGTGTGTGTGTGTGTGACTATGAGTGTATGATGAGTGATATTAGTTTTTTGGGCATGTCATTGTGATTCTTGTTGACCTTCTTAGTGTGACATGTGATTGTATAAATGATTGATCTATCTTATTTGGATGACTATGGTGAACTTATATGACTAAAGTAAACCATTTTCCCCACATACAGGACTGCCTTCTGAGCCACAGGCTGCTCTTGTTCCTCAGGGAATCAGGTGGACATGGAGGACTTCTGGGTATTTGCCCTTTGGGCACTAAAGACTTGGCTGTGCCTCCTCATCGGCCTCATCATGGTCCCTGCCATGTTTGGCTTCTCACTGGGCATCTCTGAGGCCTACATGAACATCCTGGTGAAAACCTTAGAGGTACTGTTGTTTTTGTGTTTCTCACAGATGTACATGCCTTAGGCTATGCAGATACCATAAATGTCTCCTGTCTGTATGTCCTCTACAGTGGGCCACTCTGAACATACAGAAAGTCACAGATGAACGAACACTCAAACCATCTGCATCTAATGGTGAGTATAAAACTGCATGATCAAAATTACTTGTGGTAAGGAGGACACTTCTAAAGAAGATCATTGTCATATCCTTCATTGTGAAAGATTGGACTACAGTGACTATAGTGTTGCGCTTCAGTGCTGGATTTCATAAGATACTTTACTACAAGTCTGATCATGCATGTTGCAATGATACTGCCTAGTTTAAAAGAGTAATGATTCGTCTTTGCAGCTAAGAGTGATTTTGAATACGGATGCATTGTTTCAGTGATGATAGCCCTGTGCTGTAACCTTTAATGGCAGATTTAAGTTATTTTATTTTGACCTATAGGACTATGTCTGGCATCAAATATCTCAAACTTACACCTATCTCACAAGACTTAACTCATTGTCAGTCAATGAGCTGCACAGGAGGGTATCCCTCGCTGTAACACATAAAGACGTAAGTAATGTCAGCAAAATGTGGCCTCTGCAAAGTCCAAAGTATGTCAGCGTTGCATTTAAATGTGGAATATACATATAAGAACTTTAAAGTGCTTCATAAACAGCGATAAGGCAGACATCATTCTGAAATATTGGAAACAAAGTTTGTTTCTCCGGGTTTTGGACTTTGCCTGCAGTACTATCAGCAACATGGATTAGGTAGAGGCCACTTCCTTACTGTTCTGTGAGATGTTGGTGGATAGTGTCAGATCCCTGCTCTTTGAACAGCTCTTTCGTAATATAATTTGTATTTCAGTTGGTGTAGGTTTAAGGTAGACTGTTAGACATTTAAGGTGAACTTTCTTGCAGAGTCCTGCATTAATGACTGTAATGGCTCTTACTGTATCAGTGCAGTTTATTCAATGTGGAAATTGGCAGATTCCTCTGCTGCGTTCTGCCAAATGACATATGTTGTAGTTATTAGATAAAGCATGCTGATATTTATCTTCATCTTTTATCTTTTCTCTCTGAAGTGAACATCTCAGAATGGTTTCATGCTCTGATTCAATAAGTCCATTTACATTCGATTACATTTTTTATATCATTGACTGAAACCATTTAATCTTCTGGCTCGATCAACACAATCTGTAAAGATATGCCTTATCTTTCATGCTGCTGAAGTGTTCTCGTGTGTGTGTGTGTGTGTGTGTGTGTGTGTGTGTGTGTGTGTGTGTGTGTGTGTGTGTGTGTGTGTGTGTGTGTGTGTGTGTGTTAGGTCTCATCCAGAGGGAGGATGGCTCTATGGAGAAAGAGTTGGAGGAACTCAGAAGCAGTCGCCCCAAACCACCGGTGGGCGGTGACTTTGCACTTAGTGACTGTTTCTATTTCACAAGAAAAGGAATTGAGAGCATTGTAGAGGATGAGGTAACTTTATTTGCAATACCACCATTTTTTTTTCTAAATAAGTTGCCTTGTTACTGTAGTCAGATTAATTTTTTTATTTCAATCAACTCCAAATATAGGTGACACAGCGGTTCACTTCAGAGGAGCTGGTGTCGTGGAATTTACTGACTCGCACCAACAACGATTTCCAGTACATCAGTCTGAAGCTGACGCTGGTCTATGGCATCGGCATCTTTGTGAGATACTGCATCCTCGCCCCGCTTAGGTACACAGATGCTAAGTCCAGTCCCCTTGCTGCAAAATGAAGTTCTCAGACACAAATGTAGTGTTTTCGAACTTCGATGAAGTCAATCTGGCAAAATCATAAAAATGACATATTTTTACAGTATCTTTTTTTTTGTTCAAAGTTTCACCAATTTTTTCCAGACATTGTTGATGCTTTCAAACCACAACAACCTGCTATCAAACAATGGTTATTGTACTCGTGCAAATACTGACAAATATTTTAGTTTCCATATTATATGTATGGGTTTTTATTTGACATGCTGAACAGTTGATGAATCAACGTGTTCCACTTTCTCCAGGATAACTCTGGCTTTCATCGGCCTCTCCTGGTTGGTCATAGGAACATCTGCAGTTGGATTACTTCCAAATTGGAGGTGACTGCAAACACACAAACAATCGTTGTATTCCATATTTAGATATTTTTTTGAATGGATATGGTTCCTCCTTCCTTTGTGCTTCCCTGTGTACGTCTGTGTTTCCAGGATGAAGTTCTGGCTCAGTGAATGGGTGCATGTGATGTGCTACAGGATCTGTGCTCGAGGACTTTCTGCCACCATCCGCTATCACAACAGGTAAACAAGCCTCCATCTTAACCTTTCTAACAATCAGGAATATCAATTGACTCTGACCTCATGTCTTCACCTCCCAACAACAGGGAAAACAAACCACAAAAAGGAGGAATCTGTGTGGCCAATCACACCTCTCCTATTGACATAGTGATTCTCTGCAACGATGGGTGTTATGCTATGGTGAAAAAAAAGATCTTTCATGTTGAGATTTCTATATTGGTAGGTAATCTGTCATTCTACATCAAGACATGCTGCCATAACTGTCCTAATGTGTCCATCAGGTGGGTCAGGTGCATGGAGGTTTGATAGGAGTCCTCCAGAGAGCCATGGTGAGGTCGTGTCCTCATGTCTGGTTTGAGAGGGCAGAGATGAAGGATCGCCACCTAGTGACCAAAAGGTGAGCTTACTCCTTCACTCCAACCTTTTTTCTCTGGCTTGTCACTGCATGTCTTTCCGCCTGTATTTTCTCTCCGTGGTTGCTTTGGCACCCAGAGAGGTTGGCATTTTCCTGGCAGTGAAATTATCTAGAGTTCCTGTATCTCTTCCAAGCAACAACAGGTTTTGGAAAGAGTGACTCATTCTGTTTGGAGTCCAGGGTCTCATACTACCACTACTACACACATACTATGTAGATATATTTCTAGTCAGGAGATGGTTTCCATTACCTCTTTGTGTTGTTTCCAGGTTGACAGACCATGTGAATGACAAGGAAAAGCTCCCCATATTGATATTTCCAGAGGGTAAGTTCGACCATGTGGAATGATGGAGTTACTCTATCCACAGCGGTTTCATGTTTGTCCTTGTATCATCAAAGATAAGATTCGGTAGCTCTTGATATTTTATACCAGTCTGGCCACTCAGTGGTGACTAATGATGAGCTATTTCATGTGGGTTTGGACAAAGCTTCACACAACTCTGTCCCCTTTTATCTCCCAATGTCTGGCTTCCACAGGAACCTGTGTAAACAACACATCTGTCATGATGTTTAAGAAGGGAAGCTTTGAAATTGGAGCGACTATATATCCAGTGGCTATCAAGGTACTTTAATCCTGTCTCTCAATAAAGCCCCATCACTCATCCAGATATGTGTGGCCTACTGGCTCACATGCTTTAAAGTTATGCATTGCGCTTCTTTATTTGATGTTTTTACTTTTCTTAGTATGACCCAAATGTTGGAGATGCTTTCTGGAACAGTTCCAAGCATAGCATGGTCAACTACCTGCTGAGGATGATGACCAGCTGGGCCCTCGTCTGTAATGTCTGGTACCTGCCCGTAATGCATCAACAGGTGTGTATATCCCCAACGCACGTGAGCACATGCATGACAAAGAGCCACATGTATATGTGTCACTCCACATGTACACACACACACACACAACACACACAACACACACACACACACACACACACACACACACACACACACAGTGCAGTATATTGAACTTGTTTTCATTTCAACATGGCAGGAGGGGGAAGACGCTGTCCAGTTTGCCAACAGAGTGAAGTCGGCCATTGCTCGACGGGGAGGACTCGTAGATTTACAGTGGTAAGATTTTAAGCTTTTTACTTCTTTTTAATTTTAACCTTTTTTACTTCTTCAGTTGATTGTTATTTCTTCATTCTAGAGTATTTAACATCTGTTTTTCTGTATATGAAGTCTATGTCAGGACTTTATCTGTGAATACAAATAGTGCTTGAACACACATCTACAACAAGAAAACATCTTGAATGGAAATATAAAAATATGTTTTTATCCTCTGACCTGTAGTGCTTTTTGTCAATCTCGATTATTTTTTATATGAGGTGTTAAAGATTTAAACAGTGGAGATGTATACCTTCTCACTATTTGTGTTAATGTAGATAGCACTCTGTTTGTGGTGTTGACTAATACATTTGAACAAATCAAGACCCACTTAGATGAATATAATCAGCATACTTTATTCTGAGCAGTATGTAGGAACTATTATTCTCTCTACCAAACTACAGCTGCCAAATGTACCACCACGCGGATGTAATTGTGCATTTACTCTATTCATATATATATATATATATATATATATATATAGTTTGATTTGATTTGAGTGAACTGTCCCTTTTTTAAGTTATAAATTAAGCTAATAGCTTTTTTTAAATGGTTTCAAAATAAATGTGTAACATTTTTGCTTCCGCAGAGTAACATGTGCTATTTTTTTTCAAAAGTTTGTCAAATATATATTTAAAAGAAAATAGTTTTAGATTAAGTTATTTAGATTAACCATGATATTCGTTGACATGGAGCAGATGTGTTTAAATGAGAGTACCACTCTCAGCTTGTCTTGATTCCACCTGTCTGCCTCTGTCTGCAGGGATGGAGGTCTGAAGAGATCGCAGCCCAAGGTGTGGTTCAAAGAGGAGCAGCAGAAGCAGTACAGCAGCATGGTGGTGGGGGATGACAGCAGCAGCCACAGTGACTGACCCCCCCTTAAGACACAAACCCAAAGGTTTTGTGA
>NW_011359076.1:67666-105756 GCF_000735185.1 Notothenia coriiceps | reverse complement strand
CCCCCCCCCCCTCCCCAGTACGCTGTAATAATCCCTGCCATGTGGAGAATATACACTGGAAACGGGCATCTCTTTCTCTCTCCTCTCGTATGTCCCCATGAGCTCGGCCTGATCCTGTCAATTACAGCAGGACAGGTACCTCAGGTAAAGAGGAGTCTCAGTGATCCACAAAGTGCAATATGGAGCTCTTATGAGGCACAGACTGTGGCTCTGATAAAGTGAGAAGCTCTTTATTTTTTACTGCTGCTGAAAAAACGTTAGCTTCTCTTGTAATTGAATGCTGAGGAAATGCTATGAATGAAATGGGTGATTATAAACAACACGCTGGTGAGAACAACTGGGTTCATGGATGTCTCCATCAGTAGACTTATTCATGAGCTGTTCAATTTTTTTTTTTTAAAGATAACTTTTAGTTTACAAGTTTGTGTGATTTATAAAATCACAAAAGAACCTGTAGGCACTGTGTGATTTTACTGTTGTGTAGCATTACATGTCATACTATTTAATACAGCAGATGTGGAGAGCTAAATACAAGAGATAAATGCTTTTATGTATTTAGGTCTTACTGTAACATAATTAACACTGATATACACTTTTACCATAGATATTGTTCATTCAATTCAACACTGATACATGACACACTGATATGTTTTAGTTATGCAAAAATAAAATGTATTCTGTGGTTTTGGTAACCTTTGACCCCTCACCCCTTTTCCACAGTGCAGTAAAGGCAAAGTAGGGACACGAGACACATAGGTTTGGCACATAAATAATACATGCGTGTGGGTCAAGGATAGTTCATTAAAAGTCCACATGAGATGGGATGGCTTTAAAGGAGAACACACAGTGGAGACTTTTTGGATCTCTCTTCACTGGGTACTGTTCCTGAAGTGGTCTCCTCCTCTCTGCTGCTATTTTTCTGGGAGTTCTCTTCTTTGGCTCCTGAAAAAAAGTGTTTGTTTACTCACAGTAACTTTTCTGATATTTCTATTGTTTTATCTTGTCAGCGTTCTCACCATTATTTTTCTCCCTATCAGTTTCCTCAGCATCAATTTCATTATCACTGGGCTCAAGGTTTTCCTGTGTAAAAACAAATATGAGTTAATCACATGTCACAGTTAATTGTGTCTCACTGTCCCCCAAACTACTGCTACTACTACTACTACTGCTACTTGATAACAATACTCACATGAAACGCGTGTCTTTTGATTTTCTTTCTCTCTTTGAGTTGGTAATATCTGGAATAATCAAGAATGAAAATAGGTTTACATGCGATTGCCAAGAGACTAAGCTGATACTAATTTATTTACAATAGTGTGTTTTGGAGAACAGTGCCTTTTGACTTCCTGACTTTTTCTTTTGTCAAACAGCCAAGAGAAACAAATGGTACTGTGAAATATTTATGAGTCTGATTAGTGCCTCACATCTGTCTTCCTCTGTGCAGTTCAAATGACAAACAGGTTGCTGTTGATTCAGACCAGCAGTTTTTAAAGTAAGATGCTTTTATCTCTTAGCAATAAAAAGCCACGTGGCAAATCTCTTCTGGTTTTATCTCAATTATTAAAATGGTTTCGACAATCAGAACAACCCCCGCTTTCACAATCTGTTCTTACACGATCTTGTGTTTATTGTAGGCAATGATTTTACATTTAGACAGCTGGTCAGTTATGTTATTTTCCATGACTTATGTGTCAATATATAAGTATAACCTGATAACATTAGTCTGCCTTGGTGTCAGCTGGCTGATTTAATAGCAGCTGCAGATGCACTAACCAAATCGCAGGTTACAAATGTCAGCATTCTTTGCAAAATGCTGATATTTCTCTGGCATTGAAAACTAAAGAATTAATCGACAACATACCTTCAATTAAAGTGTTTTTGTTTTTATCAGCAAACGAGACATGATAAAACTCAGCTTCTGTTAACATTCTTATTGTGTTATATTTCCTGCGTTGATATCCCTATACATTGCTTTAAATGTAAAGAGCACAGACAGTGTGTACTAAAGGATCACAGCAATAGTGTCACTTATCCTTACTACATTTCAAAGGTACACCTGTTACTTCTCGGTACATGTGCAGTATTCCACCCACCGTTGCAGATAGGAGTTGCAGTCCCTGGTGGAAGGTTTATTTGTCCTCTTCTGTCCATCTTCTGTCCATGTCGTGCTAGCACCTACCCCCACATGCACCCTGCCTGCAGCTCCAGAGGCAATGGGCATCTCTGCCAGTAACAACTACAGATTTAGGAAATCCCAAAATAAACCCACAATCATTTGAAAGCAGCCCTGATGTTGCAAGTGTGCTGAAAGTAAATCTTGCCTTGCAGGATTTCACACACTCCTATTCCTCTTGTTGTTGACCGGCTGTTTGCTGTGTGAGCAGGAAAATGTGGTGGTGGAGTTTATGGAGGTGTTTGTTGTTGTATCCATGGCAACAGTGTATTCAAAGAAGGGAACAGCAGTGAGACCTCTGAATGAATGGAAGAACTTTACCGTATTTTACTTCAGATTACCTTACTTTGCTTGACTTTACTTCAAATTACTTAACATTTATTCTACCTACTTTACATTTCTCGACTTTACCGTTCTTTATTTTACCCACTTTACTTCAAATTACTTGACTTTTATTCTACCCACTTTTACTTGACTTTACTTCAAATTACTTAACATTTATTCTACCTACTTTACTTGTCTCGACTTTACCGTACTTTATTTTCCCTTCTTTACTTTACTTGACTTAACCTTACTTGACTTTATTCTACATACTTTACTTAATTACTTGATCTTTTACCAATCAAGAAAAACAGCCTTTGTCATGGTGAGCATGCTTGAATATACATAGATCTCCTTGGTCTTGAAAAGGTTTCATTTTCTTTGTCATAATGTTTTTATACCGAGGAACTCAGATTACTAATAAAAGCCTATTTTGTAAGCAGACATATTGAACTCACTGAAATTAAGTATTAAACCCTTAGATTATTAATCTCAAGTTTCATATTTCTTAATGAGTCTAGAAAAAATCAATAAAAAAAAATTATAATCAAGAATATGACATTTGAGTGTGATGTTTTGCTTTTTTATTTCATGATCACAGCAATGGTAAGCCGTTTGTGTTACTTCACTTTCCCTTACAAAAAACGAACAGTTGTAATCATCAAGAAAGATTTCAGGAACACTTTATTCTCTTGAGCATACAAAGAAATGAGAAACAAACAGAACTGTAGCATTTAACAGTTGAGATTAAATGAATCCGATGTCCCAACATTAATCCATCAATCATTGAAGTTTCTGATTGATAACCTTTACATATTATCAGCATGTTAAGGTAACCTGTATGACTTTCTTAAGATTCTTCCTTCTCGTCTCCGTGTGTGATGATGTAGCAGAGGGACTTGTAGTCGATGTTGCCCGTTGGGTCAATAGGAGCGAGAGCAAAGGCCTGATCAACCTAGAGGTTCATCAATGACAATTTACCAGGTGAAAAATATTATCTTACAGCATAGTCCATGTATCACTATAAAGACAAAAGAGAACACAAACCTCCTCTGCTGTGAATTTATCCGCCTGGTTCATCAGTAATCGTTTAAACCTGCAGGATAAAATGCAAAAGGAGACGATAAATGAGATAATGAAATGTTACTGATGATATGTAAAATATAAATAATGGAAAAGCTATTTAATATTTATCTTACTCATCCTTATTAACAAAGCCTGTCCCATTCGGGTCAAAAAGCTTGAAGGCTCCCAGTATGGTGTCTTCAGGATCGGTGCCTGGAGGACAACAACGCTTCGTCAAGCATCTTCATCAAAGTAAATTAAGAGATTAGTTTGAACTTCTGTAGAAGCTCTTACCGTTGAGTTTCTCTCCAAAAAGAGACAGGAACACGGTGAAGTTGATGGGACCCTTCCCCTCATTCAACATCCCCTCCAGCTCTTCATCATCAACATTAAGCTTCCCTGATACACAGGAGCCCACAGAGAATATGAGCACGTACAGTAAATACAGTTAAATATATCAAATGCATTAAGAACAGCAGGTTGCATCAGTAGATGCTTTTTGTTTTAACAGAAAAAGAGTTAAAGATAAAGAAAATACCCAGCTGTCCATAGGTCTCCTTTAGGTCCTGTTTTTTGATAACACCATCTCTGTCTTGGTCAATGCACCCAAAAGCCTACAAGATAAAGAATGAGAAATATTGAAATTGAATACAAAATAAGTACATGTTTGAGACCTTCAGATGACGAATATATGTTGAATTGCATATAAACCTTTACTGTTTCAAATTAAACTCCAATGCAACAGTTAATTTTACAATTTGTATTAAATATAATGACAAATATATATGTTTTCTTTGGAGTTATATAGGTTTTTCTCGTAAAGGGAGCTGTTATATAAAAATAGCCATGGTAAATGTTGCGTACAGTACCCTGATGCTTTTTACCAATATTGATTCATTTACTTCGCTTGCCATTGTCATATATTTTCTGACAATTTGGCCACTTCAATCATTCTTATATGGATTAAAGTTCACTGAAGTCAAGTAGCTTAGATACTCCCTTAGACACCCTTTCTCTATTTCCCTTCTCATGCATAGGTTTGAAAATAAAAAATCACAGGTTCCTACATCGTTTTTTTTAAAGGGAGCTGCTGAAGGCAGGGACTTTGCAGTACTGTACCTCTTTGAACTCCTGAATCTGTGACTGCTCAAACATGGAGAAGACATTGGAGCAGGACTTCTGTGCTCCCCTCTGTCTCTTATTGGAGGCCTTCTTACTTGCCTGAAAAGATGCACACAAACACATTCAGTGTACTCACTTAAAAGTATACAAACATTTATAATATAGAATAACAACTGATCACAGACTTCAAGTATTGCTTGACTGAAAACGCTCACTGACTTACCATGTCTGAATGATCGAATGCTCCCAGCAGAGTGTGATGCTGGGGTGGGTTTTATGTAGCGCCCATCTTATCTTTTACTTTCCTATAATAGCCTGTGGTGGGCAGCACAGTCCCTTACATGGCCATCACTGCTGTCCGTATGCTTCTGAAGGTACCTGATAAGAGTTGAAGCTGCAGGATTCCTCTGAGCTTGAAAATAGAGATATGAAGTGCATGGAGGGGCGTAAGTGACCTCTGACGTCACTCAACCAATGAAGTTACTCCTCTGAGGTCAAAGCAAGCCATGTATTAACTTCAATGTATGTTTTATGTGTTTTTCTCCTTTTTTTCACACAACATTGTGTGATGATACACAGCAGATTTCCTAAGCATATAATGAGTTCCTATTATTCCAACGCATTGGTAAACTGAGAGGTCTCCCAGGCAGAGAAAGGGGGCAGTATATGAACTATTCTACTATTATTTCATACTTCTCTGATTTTGAAAACTGTTTAAGCAGCGGGCACCAAGTGAAATAAGTAGGGATACTACTGAAGATGTGTCTTAACTAACTTTAGACAGCATTTGCTATTCCAGTAGAAATGAAAGTGATAATAAGTTACAAGATCTAGATACATAAACAACATCTGCTTTTCCATTTCAGCTGTGGTATTATATACAATATTTGGTAATTAAACTGATATTTACATACATTTAAATATAATAGTTGAGTTTATTAAAGCATTTTTATTTAAAGTTGGGCTTATTCAAATCGAAAGCACTTTTCATCATGCACATTTGGAAACTACAACGTACTGGCTAAATATGCATATAGATCTGTATAATTTAAATATACATGACAAAGGAATATTTCATTTCTCACAAACAGAAATCACTACATAACAAAGCAATATATTTGGTTTAGTCATAGATCGTAGCAGCATTTACAAATGGATTCCCTGGGTTATACATGTCATGTACAAGTAATGTAAGGAACAGGTTCGCATGGGTGTTATACCATATCCCCAATCAAACATTAACCATTGTTGAAATGGGCCAGTTCATACCCAAATATTATCAATAGGCAGTGATACACAAATTCAGAAACATTACATGTTTACTACAATCTGGTCTAATGCTACCAAATACTATAATAAAATACAGCTTGCTTTCTTGTCGGTACATCGTCCATCTGTGGGTGCCTTGACCGAAACACATCCCTCAGAGCCTGAAAAAGGCCGGAGCTGCCATCTGTGAATGACTTGTCATCAATGTTCTCAGATCACAGTTCAGTTCACTGGGTCAGCATGCAGGCAGCCATCTTACAGGCCACTGCTGAGATAAGGGCGGCTCCACGACCGCTCCCCTCCTCCGACTGGATGAAGGTGATGTCACAGTGAGGCGTGAGGTCCCTGACAATTTGGTGGAATCTTACACGGAACCTGAGATAAAGGAAAAACTGTCAAATCTCCAACTTCTTTTCCACATCCTCTCTATTGTTTAGTCGTCCAATCAAGATTTATTTACTCCAATAAAGATTTGGAGAGTTAAATATAAGTCCACGAGCACTGCATTTTGGGTACATCTAATCAATCACCAAGTATTTTCCGGTATATAAAAAATTGGGATATTAGAAAGTCTCAAACATGGATTCCTCACCATGGGTGCAGCTTGTAGACGGATCCATCAACCCCCACTGTGATCTTCAGGGCTTCTTGGCTGCGTCGTTCCCTCATCCGGTTGATCACAGCTGCAAGCCCAGCGCCGCACATATGTGAAGAGCGAGTGGAGACGCTCTCACACACCAGACGCACAATGTCACAGTCCAGCTCTGACGGCAGAACACCCAGCGAGGACAGGATGTTGTAAATTTGCTTTCTGTCCCCAGTGTCACTGAAAAAAAGGCAAAAGTTGACAATACATAAATGCTGATATCACAAATGTGTGTATTTATAGTATAAAAAAAAACACCAATTATATTTTGCATTCATTTAAATGTCTAATTAGTTGTCTACAAATATTGTAGTAGCTCACAATTGAATTGTAGCTTTTTGTATTGCTTCCTACTATTTCCCATCAACACCGTCATGTGAGGTGATGTCATTAGGATATAACACAACAGGCTTTACATTATTATTATTTGTTATTATATGTGTTTCTTTCCCTCTCTGATTATGATACGAATGTTTGTCTTTAATCATCTTCATTTGAAGTCCTCTTTTGTCAAATGTCTAATAGGAAACATTCATCTATGTTTTTAAGTTGTCTTATTGGGAGGACAACAGCAGCCATGGCAGTATTTATTGATGCTCACCTCTCCATCTGTGAGACAAAGCACGTCTCAAAGCTCCCACGTGTCTTCAGCTGCTCTGAGGCCTCACCGTTAAACAGCAGGTCTTCATTCACCAGCTTCATCAGAACAAGCCTGACCAGCTCTCCCATATACTTCCCACTGATCAGCTTCTCATATCTACCAGAGGCGAAAAACAAGAGAAGAGACAGGTAATTATAAATACATATATATATAGGAAGGCTGGGAACTCAAGGAGAGGATGTTGAAATTGGGGAAGGAACAGGAAGCAAGTGCACGTCACAAAACGAAATTTAAAAAAAGGGGAACGGATGAAGATGACAACGTCAGTGCTAAAAAGGCTCAATGAGGCTGGGCTCAGCAGTTGTCTGTGTTAAGGGACTGCCAGTGCAAAAGGTAAACAGCCATTAGGCCTACAGGCACTATGGCAAGCAGAGGAGAGGGGTCATTAATCTGACACCCCCGCACACTGACTGACCACTGACGTATGAGGGCTCTGGCCATTTACAGTCATCCTCAGGAAAAACAACTGGTAGCTTAGCAACCACACAGAGAGCTCAAGTGAGAGTCAGGTGAGTATTGCCGCAGAAGGATGATTAATTTAGAAAAACAATAAGACAATGAGGGAGGAAGTGCTTGTCAGACTTTAAAATACAATGTCAATCTCTCAATCTGAGAAGCTTTAATGGCATATTACTTTGAGCACAAACACTTGAGTTAATAAGGTAGATGAAGTTGGTAGACATGTGGAGTTGGGTCAAACGAATGACGAGGTTTAATGTATGTGACTGAATCTTTGAACTGAATGCACTCACAGCTGCCGTCCGGGGTTAATGGAGTTCTCATCCACCACTCTGTCGTACTCCAGTCTGAACTCCTCCAGCTCCCCGTTGTTTCCGAATGCACCCCACTCTGTGTTCACACACATCCGGCCCTCCTCCCCTTCCACCAGCTCCACAGTCCTCATCTCCTCCATGTAACATGCGTTACAGCCAGTGCCTGGTGTCAAGAAAAGCAAAAAAACACACTTTAAATATGCTTGAGTCTACATGTCTGTGTGCATGGATACATGTTCATGAGTGCATATCAATATCACGTGTTACTATTTACCAACAATCATCCCAACTTCGCAGCTGCGATCCTCATAGTAGCAGGAAATCATGGTGGCTACTGTGTCATTCACCATGGCAACCACATCCATCTCAAAGTCCTAAATGACGACATCATATTTAGAGTCATCCAGCTGTATATGGTCTGGTTTATTAAAAAAAAGACACTTCTAATAAGCAGTAACTCACCCCTCGTCTCTTGATAGCATCTCTGAGTAAGCCAACAATGTTGTTCCCTTCTGCTCCAGAAGCCTTGAAGCCTTTGGTCCAGTTAAGCAGGATACCCTGTGGAAAGAAAACATATAAATATAAATTAAGGAAATATAAGATACATAACTTTTATAGGTCTAGCACTGTTGACCGATCTTGGGATTGTTTAAAAGTATGCCCAATGTAGTGTATAACATCCTACCTTGTCAATGTCCTCATGCCTTACTGGAAAGGAAAAGGTGAAACCCAGAGGAAGCTTCTTGTGCTTTAAATGATGTCTGTCCAAAAAGTCGGACATACACTCTGCTATGTAGTCAAAAAGCTGCAGAAAGAGAGGATAATATGAGATGTGGAAAAATTATCATTCTAACATCATTCTGTATTTACAAAAGAACAACCTTAATACATTTCTTTTTGGCAATCTTTGATTTTGAACATACAAAATTGTCAAACACAATAGCGTGAGGAAACATGAACATGAATAACACTGGAAAAGAATTGCCATGCTAACCATTTCAGCAGTGCCCGTCATGGCATCTTCAGGAATGGAGTACATCTGGTTCTTGGTCTCCACCTTCCAGATCCTCTCTTCATCTTCACCCACCTTCACAAGCATCACGCGGAAGTTGGTCCCCCCCAGGTCGAGAGCCAGGAAATTTCCCACTTCTGCTAAAACACACACTACATCTGAACGTGCACGTAATGGCTTTACCTGCACAGGTGATAATCATGAGATAACAAAAAAGAACTATGCGATCCTCTAATGGTGAAAGAATGAGTTTCTACCTGATCCTTCAGGGGTGGAGCAGACATATGTTGGAAGCATTTTGACACTAGCCTCATCGTGCGTCTCTAAACGCAATCCTCGGTCCATCTCGCGCTGCATCCTCTTCATGACTTCTTTTAGCTCTTCCTTCTTCAAACTGAAGTCTGACAGGATCTCCTCTACCTGCAACAAGAGCAGAGAAGATTTTTCAAAAAGGCCATTCGACATTATTGGTATATATACTGTACATATATGCACTGGAAACACGCTTCTAATCCAAACTGAGAAACAGCTTTTTCAAACTACATGAGGTTTCAAAACAAGAAAGGAAAATCATAAGCGGCAACAGCAGAGAAGGAATCAGAGCACAAACAAATTAGATGAAAAGAGAGAAAAACACTACTTTACAATACAACACAAAGGAAGGAATTGCTGAGGACTCCAATGTCTGCTTCAGAATTGCCACATACAACCATGTTTTCAGTAAATACAGGACAAAGTAGCATCTGAACAACTAATACAATCAAGCTTCTCACCCAGAGTTGCTTCTGAAACAACATGGTGCAGTCTGTGTGTAAAGATTATTGTTAATTCACATAACAGTCACATGGGATAAAAGTACAAATCTCTAACAATACTAACATTACAAATGATTGAAAGCTTTACAAAGTCTTGTCGAACAGAAAAGTGAATCTTACCAAGAGGATTTTATCAACCACAGAGCTGTAGCTACAAGGCATCTCCACCATCTGGTTGGGGTTAGAGCTGACACACGGCATCTTCCCAGGTTTAACTAAATGAGTCTCTGCAAGTGTTTCTAGGTGTGTGGTGAGTGTGTGCCCACCCTGTGTGTGTGCAGAGTCAGTGAAGTGTGAGTTGCACTGAATGAGAACCTCAGCTGATTTTATGCTCAGGTGAAGTGGGCTGGCAACACCAAATACCAACCCCTACCCAAAATCACCCCATCTGGCCACCCGGAATCAAGACGACACACACACGCACACGCACACGCACACGCACACGCACACGCACACGCACACACACACACACACACACACACACACACACACACACACACACACACACACACACACACACACACACACCGTCCACCAGTGGTTTGGGGCGACTGCTTCTGAGTTCCTCTAACTCTTTCTCCGTAGAGCCATCCTCCCTCTGGATGAGACCTAACACACACACAGACACACAGACACACAGACACACACACACACACACACACACACACACACACACACACACACACACACACACACACACACACACACACACACACACACATTCTGTACAAACAGAGTATACCACCCCCCCAAAAAGCCAAAAGTCTACATGACCTACTTTCTTCAAAGTAAGAATCAAGTTTTATAGATTGTTCAGTTTTAATGCAGGCATTTGGATGAGGTTATTTAACATATGTATTCTTATATTTCCTCTATGACTTTCTTTTATATGAAGCTCCATCATAACTGACAAATCACACTCAGACTTGTTCAAGGCATGCCCTTACTGACCTTAGGCATAATAACATACCCAAATACAGTGTACTTTAGTAATAACAAATTGGGATTAATAAGGTATCTTATCTTATCTTATTTTATTACGAACTTCATTAATTATGAATACTTTGTTATCATGACATTTTTAAAAGTTTTACAAATGTTTATAATTATGCAAAAGAAAATATGTTTCGAGTAAGCCTACTCTGCGTTATGTTGCTTGTCTGAAATTGTAGCTTAATCCTGCTATTAATGCCAGGCCAACTTTTAAAAATTAGGCCTTTAAGTCACAGATGTTTACTCGTTCATTAGGTTAAACAAATGAAAATAAAACATAATCTCAAACTAATCACTATAATTCCTCAGTGTGAAGAATTTGCAAGATATAACCTGTGATCCAGAGCTCAACCAACAAGGATAATCACGTACATTTAAAGATGAACCCTGTGATCTGAACTTATCATTATTTTTACTTTGAGCAATATCCAATGTTGCAAGGTTGCTTAAATAAACTTAAGAGTCACGCAAACATTTGTAAAATGAGTAACATATCTAAAATTAGTAACAGCAAGGGGTGAATGTCCTCTAAAACTAACAAGTGAAGGCCATGTGTGCTTATCAGCTCCAGTATAGTTTACCTAACCAAAACGTTGTTACTGTTTTTAGCTCTGACCCCTGGCTATGACAGTGACCCTCTCCCCTAGTGCCCTGTCAGTAGGAGAGATGTCACTGACACATACATTTATTTAAAAAGAATGTATTACTGCTAGTAATGTAATCTACATATTTATTTTTTTTAAACTCTCTTTTCAGAATGAAACAGATAACTTTTTTCAAAAAATATATTTCTCTGTAAATGTATACTTTAGTGCCTTTAAGTTAAAGAAAACATTTTTTTACATCATGGACGACAAGTATCTCCTTGTAAAGCTCATGACACTTACTGTTATATTACTGTAAGATAGATAGATAGACAGATAGATAGATAGATAGACAGATAGATAGATAGATAGATAGATAGATAGATAGATAGATAGATAGATAGATAGATAGATAGATAGATAGATAGATAGATAGATAGATAGATAGATAGATAGATAGATAGATAGACAGATAGATAGATAGATAGACATATAGAGATAGATAGATAGATAGATAGATAGATAGATAGATAGATAGATAGATAGATAGATAGATAGATAGATAGATAGATAGATAGATAGATAGATAGATAGATAGATAGATATAGATATAGATAAATAGATGGGTAGATAGATATTTTATTTACCTTATCCATCGTATCACAACGAGGATTAAATCCTTAATGTCCCGCAGACCATCTGTACCCTGCTGTAGAAATTTCCTTTTTTTCCCCGATGGAGATTCACAGTTTTCGGCTCTAATTGTATTTGAACTTGGCGTCCGTGCATGAGGTGCAGAGAAAATGTAATCCTTAACTTCTCACCTACATAATGTTTTATCAGCAATCCAAAACACGATTACATATCTGCAGTAAATTCAAGCCTGCATTTTTAAGTATTCACCTTAATTCCTACAAAAACCCATGCATTTGTTTTAACCTGTGGATTGTATCTTCTTCCTTGTAGTTATCTGGCCCGGTTAACAGCCGCATCGACGCACTGGCGTGCCATCAGCTCCAACACTCAGTTAAACAAGAACAATTAAAACATTGCATCCAAGTCTTCCTTCGAGGGTTGTACACCACGTTTAGAGCATCACAAATATTGAGCAAGCCTCCAATTAGCTGGCCTTGTTAATGACCTGAATATTTTTAACGCAGCCAACTCGAGGAAGGAAAAAGGCATTTCTTCCTCTGGAGCAGCAGTCCTGTCAACAGGCTTAGCGGTTTCCATGCCAAAACGATTTTATTGTGTTTCCTTGGAAATGAATTACAGGCACACCTCTGCCATGGAAAACACTTACCACTGAGTTAAGTAGCCAGGAGCAAATTGTTTAATGGAGCAAGATTACCAGAGAAAACATCAATTGAGAGTGCCATGTTTTACAAAAAGTTAGACCCAGAGGGTAACCAAGCTCTTTACAATAGAACAAAACAGAATATAGACTATTTTGTAACTGTCCACTCAAAAAAAATCTCACTTGAATAGGCTACTTTAGCGACAACAACACACTTAAATAAAATAGGCTACTTTTGGTAAAAACAACAATAAAATGATTTGGCTCCACGGTTCCTATTAAAATGTTAAAATATGAATAGAAATTAATGAATAGACATGTTAAAAAATGTATATATTATAAATAAATGTGTTAAGTAAAATGACAAGAAGGACAAAAAAAAAGGAAAACCAGAATTAAATATGTTGACCCAGTATCTTCATTATCGACAAAGATCTAAAATTGTCCGATAGAAAAAAAGAGTATCCTTCTTATTTTATGAATGAATTTAATCAGACATTTCATAATCAACATTCATTGCATTGCTCAACTGAAATGAGGGCTTGGTTTTCTTCTTCTTCTTCTTCTTCTTCTTCTTCTTCTTCTTCTTCTTCTTCTTCTTCTTCTTCTTCTTCTTCTTCTTCTTGAAACACATATTTTATTGTGCATTTGTTGAAAAACTTCAATATCATTCAAAAATGTGATACCTTCTCCTAGGAACCTTTCCTACCAGACTATGAAGTGCTCCACCGGAGGAATTATATAGTCGCACCGTTTCAGGATCGTGACGTGGTGATTGGTCATATTGAAAAGTACTAGGTTAGTGTCAACAACAGTGTGATAAAGCCACATTACAGCTGCTTTATATGTCAACAAGTTTCAGTTTATGTGGAATAAACAGTTTATTCGGTTGTTTGGACGGTAACCCAACGGTTTGCTGCTGATTTGTCTGGTAAGTTCGTTAAGGCCTAACGGAGACCTGATATAATTTGTAGCTAGCAGCATGCTAAACTTGATTTCAGAAGTATAAGTTAGCTTTGCACGTTTTTAAACTTCATTTGCATGGCACCTAGCCTGTGGTAATATTGTACCACTTACTGTCACTTATCACATGTGTCGTTTCCTTGAGAAACAGATGTACTTAAGCGAGTGTTGGGTAGCTAATAATAAGGCGGCTACTTTCACTTCTAAGCTAGCTCTTGTCAACTGTAGGCTACCTCTCAAGTTTCTTTGCTCTCATATTGTTAGCGTGGCTAGCTGGCTAAACTGGATGAGGGATTATGCTCTCATGTGACTTTGTCTCGTCTTCCAAATTAGATCATCAGGGTGATCGTATCTGCTGTGACTGACTGACCAGGACTCTCACGGCGGCATCATGAAGCTCTACAGCATCAGCATCCACCACAAAGGAGGGACCAAAGCCAACCTCCTCAAATCGGCCTACGACCTCTCCTCCTTCAGCTTCTTTCAGCGCTCCAGGTCGGTCCCCTGTATATATCATCTGACCTATTTTTAGAGTATTGGACTCTTTTGTTCTCATGTTCTGTGTGGAGATGGAGAGAGAATTATAATAGTAACACTGTGGTCTTTTACACATCAGTTTTGTTTGGGTTCAAAGCAATTGCATACGAAAATACATTGTATAGTCTAATTTGTTGCCTGATCATACGTGGAGACTTTTCCATTGGTGACCTTATTGTTTTGGCTTGTTTAGTGTTCAGGAGTTCATGACCTTCACCAGTGCCTTGATTGTTGAACGGACATCACAAGGAAGTCGTGCCTCTGTCAAAGAGCAAGGTAAACATTAGCAGCTTCAGCTCAGGTTACATTTTTCTAAAGTGTGATCATATCTTGCTTTAGTGTTGTTCAGCACTTATTCTGTTCTTTCTCTGTTTGGTACCACCCAGTTTATATAACAGTAAGAACTTTGTTTTGTGTGAAACAAAAGTTAATATTTACAATTGAATCAGCATCCTGGTGGGGGAGTGGTACAGATGTGCATCATACAACATGTGAAGTCCCTGATTCTAACCAGGAACCTTCGTTGGGTGTTGTACCCCTCTCCCGCCAAATGTTTCCTGTGTGTCTTAACATATCAAACATGCATAATGTACAAACAGTTGAAATGGAAGGTCAGTCAGGTAAACAATAAATAAGTCAGGCTTGTCAAAATGATTTCCATACATTACAATGACTAACATTTATTTAAAATATATCACTTTTACTTCTGCTTTTCTTAACAAAGCCAGCCAACTTGTTCTGGGTTAAACCGTACCCTAAAACCAGGAACTGCTTTTATCACACTTCTGTTTTCATCATACTAACCATGGTTTCTCTTATTTGCAGAGTACCTGTGCCATGTGTATGTAAGAAATGACAACCTGAGTGCTGTGGTCATCGCAGATACTGAATACCCTCAGAGAGTCTGTTTCACATTGCTAGACAAGGTGGGTATAGAAACATGTAAATAAAGACACACACTTATTGCACTTTGCTGTCAGCTTCAGTTTTCATATTGTTGTTTGGCTCTTTTCCAGGTATTAGAAGAGTTCTCCAGGCAAGTGGACAGTATAGAATGGCCCTCTGGTAATCCTGACACCATAAACTACAAAGCCTTGGATATTCACCTTTCTAAATACCAGGTCGGTGTGTAATCTGTTTATTAGGAAATATGTCAAAGGAAACCCTTATTGCCTAGGAGTATGAAGAAATATATTGAATTTCCTTAACATGTCTTTTATCATTTTACACTGTTAACTGAAATGTGGTTCGAGTTAAAGATGAAAGATATTAATGAACCAGTTTGTTGCTGTTTAAATATCTTGTTTAATGATACTGTACCTGACCCCTTGTTGTTGTTTATTTCCCCCAGAACCCCAGAGAGGCAGATGCAATGACCAAAGTGCAGGCAGAGCTGGATGAGACAAAGATCATTTTGGTAAAAACCTCCCTAAGCACGGGCCGCATACTTAAACTAAGGGGATGATAGATATTCCTTTTTATATAGAAACATCAGAAGATTTTAGATTTTTCTCTTCATAAAAAAACTGAAACAAGCAAGCTACAGGTCCTGGGCAATCTCTACATGCCAGAGCCATAACGTAGCATTCCCGTTGCACTCTATGTGATTAACAAACCTTTCTGTATCTGTAGCACAACACCATGGAAAGTCTTTTGGAGAGAGGAGAGAAATTGGATGATCTTGTGGCAAAGTCGGAGCACCTTGGAAACCAGTCCAAAGCCTTCTACAAGACTGTAAGTGATGGCTTATTATCTGGACTGACACGTTCATTAACTGTTTAGATGCCTGACTGTTTGCATGTTAACCCTGCAGGCACGGAAACAGAACTCCTGCTGTGAAATCATGTGATGCCGCTGCCTCGTCCTCGAGGACACGCCTCTCTCTGCCTTTCTGATTCTCCTACAACTCCCATCACCCACCAGCCACCAGCTCTCAACACAAAGGACAGAAAGGACGCTTTCATCCGGGTCAGGAGGTTAGGATAACAGCATGAAAAGGTGGAAATGTGACCTGTCCAGACTGAGACTGATGGGGGCTGAAGTGATGGGGTTTGGTCTGGGGAAGAAGTAACATTTGATTTTTTTTTTTTACCCCTCAAAGGGTAAACATCTTGTGGTGTTTCAATACCAGCTGCAGACATAATAGTGTGACGTTGTGTATCGGTGATGTATTGTATAAACGTCCTCAAACCATTTAATGTTATCAGATTGAAACGAATCCTCATAGTTTGAATTCAATTATTAAAATTCTTAACCACAATTGTGCTTCTGCTTCAAGACAACTCTGACAATCACAAGTCTTTATGTAGTGATTTCTAAAGATGCGTCACCGTTAGACCGTTTTTTCTTGCAGGCATAACCTTTGGTGCCCACTAGGTGGCCCTGTTTATTTACTTGTATTCCTCCAGTGAGCCTCAGTATCGAGGTCAATTTAAAAACTCTAATGTGAGTCAGGACAACGGGTGGCTTCTTGGATGTGTGATATCAAAATCTCACAGAATTTTACAATGATTTTGAAAATGTATTCTACTGGATTAAGTTACATGATTTCTTTGATTTTTCTCTGTCTCATAGTTTTAAATGAAACTTTAAACATTCCCACTTTGGGTGAGTGCGTAATGAATGATGATGCATCTTAAAGCTGATAGGAAGGGAGGAAAGATGCTAAGTGCAGAGGGATGTTTCTTCATAAATGCAGCCTTATGCAACCTCCTAACATGCAACCCTGTGTGCTGTTGTTGTAGAAATGATGTGTTCTCATGAAAAGGACAGCACAACAAGCTGTTTTACTTAATATACTGTAGCCATGCTTTTCATTCTGTTAACCGCCAAACGCAACACTTTTTTTAGAGTTCAAGAGCACACTCAGACCTCTGCAGGGGGGGGCCTTCTGTTCCTCTCAAACCCTGGATCCATTTACCATCACTTATTGTGATTCGGAGAAACCTCGACTGCTGCTGCACTCTCTGGCTTCTTATTGTTGAATGTCTGAAAAATGGTCAGACAAATTGGAGGATTTCACATCCAACTCATATTTTAACACACTCCACAATTGACTTTTCTTATTTTTATTGACAGCACTGCTTACTTTGTATGCAGAAATGTCTCTTCAGGAACTGCTGATCAGTTTAGAGATAGATGCCTTGGGTTGTGTATTTTTAGATGTTTCACTGCTCTCTTTCAGCTGTGTGTGTATGATTTGTATATGCAGGCTGTATTGGTGTTGAGTGCCTGTGTGTGAGGACTGGTGTGTATTTGTGTGTGTGATCTGAATTGCTCTTTCTGCTTTTACAGTGTAAATGTTTGTGCAATATCTCTGCAGACTGATGGTATATTTCTCTTAAAGTGGAAAGGATACATTTAAATAATTTCTCATAAAAGAAGGTGAATTAAACTTTGCATATGCTTTGTCCTTATCAATAACTCCCATATGAAGCGTGTCGAGGGATGTTACTAAGATTTGATTAATTGCTTTTTTTCTCCAAAATGTCCTCAATTAATGTGCTAAATTTGAAAATATGTGTGTAACAGTCCACATTAAATGTTTTGATTCTGATGTGGTCTGCAAAATTAAAACCAAGACTTCAGTTAATAAACTGTTATTTTCTGTCTGTATTCACTTTTTGTTTTTGGAGCTCTGATTGTTTACAGAAAATGCCATCTTGGCTAGATAAACACACATGATAGCATCCTACTGGAAGCTGGCATTGAGGTGTTGCAGGAAATCCTATAACACAATGTAAAGGTAAACTTGTTCTTTGAGTGTCAACAGTAGTATCTTTTTCAACATCCATATCTTAACTCAGCAAACTGGAACCTGCACCTTTCCACAGGAAGCTAAGAAGCTGAGGCACCCTTCATGACTTTAATATGAACAGAATCCATTAAGGAACCGAATGAAGTCTAAATGTTACCTGACCTACCATTTTTCCACATTGTAACAAATTAGATTAATTCTCAAATCTGTTTTGCTCTCAAGATACCGCATAGAGCAATGGTGGATGAAGTATTCAGATGCTTGTAAAATTACTCCATTACAAGTAAAAATACTGCATTGAGAACGGTACTTCTTATTAGGAGTAAAAGTACTCATTGCAGACTTGCTCTAAATTATAAATGAAAAAGGAGAAACACTTTACATTTGAAAAGCTACGAATATTTTAAAAGTTATTTATGAGTGTTGTGTCAAACTCAAGCTGTAACATAAATGTAATAAAGTACAAATACAAAATGTTCCTTTCAACTTTAGATTATTAGAAGTATAAAGGGGCACTGAAGGAAAGCAAATACTTTAGTAAATGTACAAACTACTTTCCACCCCAAACGTAGAGGAAACGCCTGATTGATATTAAAAACACAAATAATTCCATCGTTAACTTTAGACAATTTGTACAACCCTACTTCAATCGAACAGAGCGGCCTTGCACAAAACGGCCCGAGGTTCTTTTCTGTGCCAGATATAAAGTACGAGTTGAAATGAAGTACTTGAATGCAGCACGAGAGGCTCACGTCGCTCCTCGCGCGTCCTTCTCAGGTGAGAGGAAAACATGATGGACGGATGAAGTCTGACCGCACACAGCCTCAAAAATGTGGACGGAGGTGAAAAACAGGAGCAGTACTGTCACCGTCGGCGGGAACAGCTCGATGGTAAGAAGCTAAAAGAAAAACAGACGTTTATTTGGTTCCTACAGAAGAGCAACAACGAACCAAAACAAGCCTGTTGATCCGGGAACGAGCCTCTCTCTCGGGATACAGTGCTTCTTTACGAAGGTTACAACCTGACCCATAACTGTTTCACTTGTTTACTAGTCTTCAGTGAGCATTACTAGACTGTTCGACCCTCCAGCTGCAGGAACAAGTGTCTCGACATGATTATTTTGGAAATATGTGTTTCTTATCAGTTCTTACCTGGCACATTTTCTTATCTTTGCTGCCTGTCGTTGCCCTAAGGGCGCTCTGATTTTTCTCTTTGTTGTACTTCCTGCAGCACGGTGTCCACCTCAGCTGATTCAGCACTTTATTTCCACCTTTATTTTTTTCTGTGTGTTTTAAACTATTGTCACCGTGGTTAATGCCTGTCTTTTTAAATGGCACAATCAAGTATCCGATCAGTGTGTCCTCGCAGTGCCCTGTGCTCCACTTCCCTTTTTGTTCAAACATGTATGTTTTGGGCGTTTGCAGATGGTTGACTCAGATCTGACACTTTTACAGAATGTTCAACACAGAAATGGTGAGATTTTTAGAGTTGTATTTCTTCCTATCTTTTTATGTTGGTTTTGTCAAAGTGACAAGTTGTCGTGTTTTTACTACATGTTTGTCCACATTACCTAAATCAGATTGAAGTGGCAGACAAAAGGTGAATTCCTCCTCAGGTAAATTCTAGCAACTTGTCAGCTTTAGATGACTGGCAATCAATACTATTTTTTATTTAGAGCCATGCATGGCAAATGGCCCAGTTTCAAAGTGGCTAAAATATTTAATATGACAAAGGAAACATACTGTATTTGTTGCTCTATGTTCACAGACAAAACCTTTAACTGTTCATTTAGAAAGGGTTGTTATATGAACATTATATTTTATAAACACCAAGAATGCCTATAATTAAACATATTATATTATTTTCCCCATCAATAGAGTCACTGAGTTGTAAAGTAATACCACTAATTCAAAATTATGAGGCAAATGTATCTCTCACAGCGTTTTATATTAGCGCTGTTGGCAGTTATTTGTCAATATGTTTTTCCCCCTTAAAAGGTTCAACTGCAGCTGCTACTCGTCCTTCACACACAGAGGACTCTTTAACTAGCAGCAGTGGAATCATCCCAGGTGACAAAATCTGATGTCTTTACAGACCCTGCACGACCTGTTTCGGAGAGAAACACCTGACTTGGGTTAACAGCAAACAAAGTGTATTTCCCTCAGGGGTCAGCCCACAAACAGAGGAGAACTGAGCTGAACCACCAGCAGCAAAGCAAGCTTAACACAATTCCAAAACATTTTATTTGCCAGATCTTTTATTGGAGTATGACCAAATTGCTGGGGGTTATTTTTGTTTGCCAACACCAATATATCTTTAAATATACTCCCTTTTGAGAGCAGCGTTTTCATCAGACATATTCATAAGTGTATAACGCTTCCATTAGTGTCAGGTCACTAAACCAGATATTGGTAAAGTGCAGTGAAATTCCTCAGGCCCCACAGTGTCCAGTAATATTATGAAGGCAGGCTGCAGAGCTCTGAAAGATGACATTTACAGAAGAGGAGAAATCCCCAAAGCACCAAAAAGATACCCCAGTTGTTTATTTGATGCATGACAGTGCAGGGGAGATTGATAGGTCAATTAAAAGCATGAAAGTTTTCTGTGAAAGAACCGGTTCACTTATATCACCAGGATGAAAAGTAGGTAAACAAATTATTTCTGCAGAAGATACAACGAATCATGCAACCCTGCATATCGTGCATGTGTTCTCATGTATTGGCATGATTATTGTTGTGTAATAACAAGTCTGTTTTTGTGGCTTTAGGTGCCATTGCAGCCACAGTGTTCATTGCCTTTCTACTTGCTCTCTACGCTGTCCTCTGGAAGTGCATGGTGTCGCCTCCACAAAGGTAACAATTACATTTTGTTGACACAGCGTTCTTGAAACTGTCATTTGGTCACCTGCCTGTTAGTGTCACATGTCTGGACTTTGTATCCCAGCTCATCAAAGAAAGACCAATAACCTTGCACGATCGGCACTTTTTCCACTTCATATTAAATTGGGATATCAAATCAAATCAAGTTTTATTTATAGAACACATTTAAAAACGATTATTGGTCGAGCCAAAGTGCTGTACATGTAATAAAAACACTTTACTACAATAACAAGAAAAGACAATAATTTACAACAGAAATATAAAAACAAAACATAGGGAAATGTCCGGAGTCGTACTTAGCTTTGACTAGAAGGCCAGATAGAAGAAGTGTGTCTTTAGTGAGGATTTAAAAACCCCTAGGGTCTGGGCCGACCTCACATGGAGGGGCAGAGTGTTCCAGAGCCTAGGGCCAGCTGCTCCGAAGGCTCGGTCCCCTCGGGTTTTGAGCCTGGTCTTGGGCACTATCAGCAGCAGCTGGTCAGCCGACCTTAAAGCTCTGGCTGGGGTGTGGCGATGGAGAAGTTTGGATATATTAAGCCGCAGTCAGCCCATTTAGTGCTTTGAAAACAAATAAAATGAGTTTAAAATCAATTCAGAACCAAATTGAAAGCCAGTGTAGGCCAGAATTGGGGTGATGTGGTCACGTTTTTTGTGTCCAGTCAGAAGACGCGCAGCTGCGTTCTGGACTAGCTGCAGGTGTTTAATTGAGGCGTGGTCCATACCCACATACAGAGCATTGCAGTAATCCAGTCTTGAGGTAACAAAGGCATTAATCACCCTTTCTAGTTCTTTAAAAGATAAAAACTACTTGGTCTTGGCCAATAGTCTTATTTAAAAAAAAAAAGCATGTTTTGACTATGGAGCTGACCTGCTTATCAAATTTAAAAGCACTATTGAAGGTCACTCCAAGGTTCATAAGAGACGGGAGGATGTTTTTATTGAGAGAGCCCAGAATATCAACCGGGGAGGCTGGAGGTTGGGGTCCAAAAAAGATTACCTCTGTCTTGCTCTCGTTGAGGTTAAGGATATTTTTGCTCAGCCAGAATTTGATCTCTGCTAAGCAGTCCGTCAATAGCTGTAATGAGTTATTGACATTTGAATTGAGAGGCAGATAGATCTGTACATCGTTGGCGTAGCAGTGGAAGGGAATGTTGTGTTTAGTGAGAATTGAGCCTGGGAGCAGTATGTACAGTAGAAAGAGGATGGGGCCCAGGATAGAGCCTTGGGGAACCCCACAGGTAAGAGGGGCTTTAGCAGAGGAGAAGGCACCTAGCTNCCAACCCCAACGCCGTGTCCGAAGTCAGGGTAAGAACGTGTGTTTGTGGAGGTAACTTGGGAAAGGTAGAAACCAAAGGCGGGGTTTTTGTGCCTCAATACTTTGTCGGGACGGCAATTTAGTGGTACGCTTGAGGCAGGTACGCGACTGAGGCGCTGAAGAGTGGTAGAGAGTAGGAGGAACTGGAGTCGCGACGTACAGCACATGGTGAGAGAGTGGGTTGTTTGATGTGACGCTGTGGACCCTATTGACGATCGACGTGGAGAATGGTTTGTACCTATTACGAGTAGTGTGTTGTTTTTTGTAATGTGGAGTTATCCGTGTCTTTGGTCAAACTATGTTGGTATGTCCGAGTTAGGGTTCAGTGTTCTTTCTACGGAAAAGTGACCACTTAGGTGTGTGGTGGTGGGTCCCAGGGGTGATTGACGTAAATGAAGGGTAGGTTGGAGATGGGCCTGTAGTGGTTTAGATCGACTGGGTCAGTACCGGGTTTTTTGAGGATGGGAGTGATTGCAGCCAGTTTGAGGGAGGTGGGTACAATTCCGGAGGTGAGGGAGGAGTTAATTATGTCAGTGATCATGGGTGATATGGCTGGTAGGCAAGCCTTGACCAGGGTGGTGGGAAGAGGATCAAGCTGACAGGTGGTGGTTTTAGCTTTACGGATGAGCTCTGAGATGGTGTATTCCGATGCTGGGGTAAAGATGGAGAGGGAGCTGATGAGTGATGGACCAGTGGTAGACATCCAGGGTGGATCACTTGAGGAGGTGCATGCTGAGGCCAGCTCTAGGTGAATGGTGTTGATTTTGGAGTGAAAAAATTGCAGAAAGTCAGTACATTGGTCAATGGAGATATCTGGAGGAAGGGTTTGAGGAGGCTGAAGTAGGTGACTGACTGTGGAGAAAAGAACTCTGTTGTTACCAGTGCTGATGAGGTTGGAGTAATATGAGGACTTGGCATTGGAAAGTGCGTTCTTGTAGAGGTGAAGGTGATCCGAGTGCATTTGCGTGTGAACTGAGAGTCCGGTGGTCTTGCAAAGCCGCTCCAGTCGGCGGCCAGTTGATTTGATCAGTTGATTGATCTCTGCTAAGCAGTTCATCAACTGCTGTAATGAGTTGGCATGTGCTTTGAGAGGCAGATAGATCTGTACATCGTCGGCGTAGCAGTGGAAGGGGATGTTGTGTTTTGTGAGAATTGAACCTAGGGGCAGTATGTACAGTAGAAAGAGGATGGGGCCCAGAATCGAGCCTTGGGGAATCCCACAGGTAAGAGGGGCTTTGGCAGAGGAGAAGGCAGCTAGCTGCACTGAGAGGCTACGGTCTGTCAGGTAGGACCTGAACCATGCAAGGGCAGAGCCTGTGATGCCTGCGGACTGTTCAAGCCGCGACAACAGGATGCTATGGTCCAGTGTCGAAGGCAGCGGTCAGGTCTAACGGCACCAGGACAGCTGGGCTACCTGAGTCGGCGGCTAGGAGCAGATCATTAAAAAACTCTTAAAAGGGCTGTTTCAGTGCTGTGCATATTGAAGCCAGACTGAAACTTTTCGTGAATGCCATGCATGGTTAAGAACGACTGCAGCTTGGCATAGACTACTCGCTCCAGGACTTTAGATACAAAAGGTAGTCATTTTTAAGTAATGGCTGCACCACGGCATGTTTAAAGGCAGCTGGGACACATCCTGAGCTAAGAGAGGTGTTCATTAGTAATAAAATACTTGCTCCAACTGATTTGAAAACATCTCTGTGAAGGCGAGAGGGAATGTTGTCTGAGGTGCAGTATGTCGGCCGCAGGTGCTTGACAACATCCGGGATATGTTTGTAGGCGATCTAACAACCACTTGTTTGTTATTGTCTTTCAGAAAGCACTGCAAGGTGAGGATGAGAGTAAAACAGAGGACGTCTGTGTGAAGACTGGCTGTTTGGATCTTAATGGTGCGGACTAAAATCTGAGAGCAAACACAGCCCAGAGAAAAGCACCAGAGTGACAACATGTTGCTGAAGAAGATCCTTCTTATAGGTGCAAGGTCAAATCACAAAAAGCTGAGTGGATGTGTTCCCTCAGCGGTCTGCTGGGGGCTCCTGTTGACTCAGAGCTCCATGTTGATGTCCAACACTTGTTTGGCAGGTCAGATCGTGCTGATTTGTCTGTGACTCTGCACTACTGAGGGACCAACAAGCTGTGTCTGATAGAGAGATTGTGGTCAATTTAGTTTATGTGGATTCTTCTGCATGTTTTGTACAGTTGCATTTAAATATGTCCTCTTTTATGGGTTCTATTTTTATCTGTTCTCATTTCTTTAAGATTTCTTAGGTACACTACTAATGCTGCCAGAGTGTTATAAGGACTATCAGCCAAACAGCTCTCCCTGGGTATTTAGACAGCATTCACTTTGGAATTAGAAAACTGACTATGATTTTGTTTTATATTATCCTCTATTGTCTTCTTTGAAATCCACACTAAAATCAGAATGTTGTAACTACTGTATGACTTTTGAGTCTCTCTAATAAACTGTAACTTTTTTACATCAATGTGAATATCTGTAAATGCTTATATGTGACTAAGTCAAAAATGTATTGAAGCTTCAATGACTATCATTTTTCTTCCATTGTTTCATGGCATAATTTTAATTGACCTTAAGCTTTGGTATGAGAAACAAATGTTGCAATAGATTTTTGCAGAAAACTCAGCCTTTTGAAACATTTTTCTCAGATTATTTCATCAGCTCATACAGCAGCCACCGAGTTTAACGTGCTTTGTGTTTCAGCTGGTTGAGTACCTGCCTGCCTCCGAGCAGAGGACTGGCGCTGGTGTTCAGAACCAGTCCTGGTACTTAAAAAAGAAACTACAGAGCGGAGCTAAATGAAGTCATTGAATGGGAATGTGATTTGGTGAAAGTCAAAGCAGAGATACCGTAACTAACAAATAAAACTAAACTGACCATATCATATCAAATGCATACATTCTTTTTAAAACATTAGGACAGATTGGCAAATAATTAAGATGTAGCTGCACAGGTGGATGGGAGCGGCATGAGCCAATTATAATTATGGTGCATCATTTGGGATTTCATTTACTCTAATACACCTTATAGTATTTATACCTAAACCTAAATATTAGCCACAACTTTGACATTTATATCAGCTCTGGCGATCATACATAACATATATTTAAAAGGTCATTCATAGTTGATGATCTAAACCTGTTTTTAAAATTGCAGAGGAAAAAACATTGCTCTTGCAGTGTTGGATATTCAAAAATATATTTTGATATTACCATACAAATTAAAGAAAGATGCACATGTTTGGCTGCCTTATCAGTGCCGCCATTGCATCCCGTAGATTACATCTCTAGCTGCTGCATTAGGCCTACTTTGACTTCTAAATTTAGTTTAGGCGGAAAACACAAGTTGTTGAAATATAACCTCCTGAGTTTCCTGCTCTATATAAGACAAGATACATCTTTACAAGCACGTATGCATTAATATTGTCATTAGAAAGCCTCATATTTACATAAACGTGTTATAGTATGTACACCCTCGAAAAATATATGACAGACATTTTGGGCCTGATCTTTGACTTCATACTTATAAAGTGTTATTGGAAATATAACCATAGATAACACTACACGAATCATGCACACTGTCAGAAGGCTCAAAGCTTGATTTGATTTCAGAGAACATGAGTTGTTGTGCCTCAGATGAATCCTCCTCCACGGTGTGATAAAAAGTGTTGTTGTTGTTGATGCATGTCATCTGTTCGACGTCTGGTCTGTCTCTGAGCACTGTGACTGACTGTAGACAGTAGCCTGTTTCAAGCAGGACACTGGAGAGGGGTGTGATTGGAGCAAAGGACTGGGGAGCAGGAGAGGGTGGTGTGTTCAGGGGAGCAGGAGAAGGCGGTGTGTTCAGGGGAGCAGGAGAGGGCGGTGCGTTCAGGGGAGCAGGAGAGGGCGGTGCGTTCAGGGGAGCAGGAGAGGGCGGTGCGTTCAGGGGAGCAGGAGAGGGCGGTGTGCTCAGGGGAGCAGGGTCTCTCAGTGCAGATGTTTCCTTCAGAAGAGGTCTGGTGTTCAGGATCTCTATGTCACAGGTGCTGCACTCCTCCACCTTCAGAGCCTGCAGCCTCTCCCCAGTCTGTGCAAACAGAGGGGATCTTAATGATGCAAGGCAAAATGTGTGCATCACATTAAAGGTTACCTATCATGCTTTCTTTAGGCATATATTGTGGGTTTCAGATATATACAAATATATAAAAGACATGTCTATGATGTGTTTTGCTCAAAATACCAAACAGATCATGCATTTTAGACATCCCTCATACCCCTCTATTTCAGCCCAGTCCTTTTTTTATTTCCTGCTTTTTTACACATGCTCTCTCCAGTAGCTACAGGTTAGCTCTGAGTGTTAGCGATGCTTGCTAATGTAAACAAATACCATATTACGACCAAAACTGTGGGGCATTGTTTCTGATAGAAACGTTTCTGATAGCAACGTCTCTGATAGTGCTGTAGGTCCACATTTCCGATATTATGTCATATCGGACGCAAATCTGGATCAGCTCCGTTAGAGATTTGGGTACGGAGGAAAAGAGAGAGGGTTTTGTTTTCTGACATTTTGTGAGTTCCCTGACACACCGGGGACACATATTTATGTATAAAAGACATCAAAAAGTGCATTTTGCATGATAGGTCCCCTTTAATGTACACAATGTTTATAATTATTTCGTTTTTCATTACTGCACATATTTTATTCCAATTCAATTTCTACAATTTCAATCATGTTCAATGTAAATACTGCTATATTTTACTATATTTTTATATGGTTTATTATGGTTTTCTTCAAATAGTTTTCTATCTGTGTTTTTAATTATCTTTCAACACCAAGTCAAATTCCTCGTATGTGTTAACCTACCTGGTATTAAACCTGTTTCTATTTCAGATTCTGATTCTGAAAAGAGTTACACATGGGTTAACTACGGCCTGTAAAGTAATGGCTTGGTTGTGCATTTTGCTCTAATTAGAATTTCTAAGGAACTTTCTTTGTTCACTTCTATTCAGACTCCAAGTTTAAAATGGCTTCTGTTAATCAGAAGTTTTTTCACACCTTGAATTGCCCTGGGTAACATTGCCATTGTCAGAGAACTACGCCCTTAAAGTGGTCGAAGACTGTCCAAACATGAGAAACTCGCCCTAATCCAAAACTAGAGTGTGTGTTACAACTCAAATGTGTTAATGTCAGCAATTATAAAATGAGGAATTGTTCATAGACCAATTTGGAACTGTATTGATGAAATGACATTTTTCCCTATATTGCCCCTATGCCCTGTAAGGTGTCCGACTCCTTGGGTGTTATGAAAGGCACCCCCCAAAATAAATGTATTATTATTATTATTATTATTATTATTATTATTATTATGGGAATAAATAATAGTTCTGTTTACTCATGATTTGACTATTTCAGCGGTGTGTCTTTACCTCGTGCAGGAAACTGTCTAACTCAGGAGTTTTTATGTTCATACCAGCCGGGTAAGCAAACATCTCTCTCAGCCCGCTCTTCAGACTGGAAGAGAAACAGAACATTAGAAGATTGAAGAGAGAGGGAGAGATTCAGCATTACCATTTAGAAATTAACATTTAGGTGAAGGTTAAAAGATCAAACTACTCACATTTTTCTTTGAGGCCACAGTGCAATGATGCAGCCCAACAGTAACAACATGGGAGTCAGTATCTTGGCCAGGTGAGCAGAGTCTTCCAAGAGAGAGAAAGGATGAGCAGTTCAAGTCATTTATTCAAGTCTTTGTAATGGAATCTGAGAACTTTTTAAGATTGAATGAGAAATGACAATGGTTAAATCAATAAATTGTTGTAAATCCAGGATTGCACCGGACGTTATGGAGCTCACAGTTGGTGTTGGTCCTGATGGTAATACTGGTGGATAGTCCAGGCCCCCCCTTAGTGAGAGCGCTCACAGAGAAAAGGTATTTGTGGTCTTGCTGAAGACCCTCTATGGTCACAGACTTCCTCCGAGGGTCTGCCACAGACACGTTGAACAAATCTAGATGTACACAAATGCCTTGTTTCATGTATCAGTCATACTTTACATGCTTTCTTTTTGAGCACAGAAACAGATCAGGATGAATAATTATTAACAGTTGAAGCTTTCCTCCACACTTACTTTGAACATGACCCGGCGGTGTATCAGTCCCTGCTTCTTGTCCTGTTACCAGGTAACCAGTGATGAATGCCGTGTGAGCCGGATCGTCCTCATTGTAACTCCATTCCAGAGTCACAGATGAGGAAGTACTCTGAACAGGTTCAACCAGAATCGGGGACTGTACAGATTCTGAGGAAAGTCGTTTTTTGAGGAAGGAAGACAGATACAGTTCATTAGAATTAAAACAGCTGACTTTAAGCAATAACTAACCTTCCTAAATGATACATGAATCTAGAAGGACATTTCATGTTACACCTGCATTGTTGTGAAGATTTCAGAATCTGCTGCAAAAGTTTCAATTTGATATCTTTTTTAATTTAGGAAATGAAAAGGAACAGGAAACATGATGTCTTGTGTTTAGATGACATCTGGAAAAGGTCTTCTGATAAGGACATCCGTATTAAATTTAGCTGTCATGCTTTATTAAATTATTTATTTTGAAAGCATGCACTCAAAACTTGTCTGTTGAGACCTCAGCTCTAAAAGCAGACCTCAGACTTTTGTACTAGATGACGGAACACCTGATTAACCTCCTAAAGAAACCCTCAGAGCAACATAAACACAAGACGAGACAGATTTCCAGAACAACTTATGAATCAGTAATAACACTCACTAAGCTCTTGTGAGTATCCCTTCTGTACTTCCAGTAGTCTGTGTCCATTTTCTGTGCATGCATAGATATTAAATGTATACTTACAACCTGCTTTGAAATTGCCTGCAAAATAAAGAAGTGACCGTCAATGACAACATTTGAAAAACACGTGAAGGATGCATGTGCAGGAAAATACCAACAAAGAGACTTACTGGCAGGTAGGAACAATGTTTTGTTTCCTTGTTTGACATTCAGCCATTGCACATTACAAGGCACAGCGTTTCCCAGAATGCACCACTCCACAGTGTAGCCACAGGTGACTGTATCAAGCTCATCCCAGGTCAGATTAAAACCAGCAAGGCTGCTGCTCAAACGCCTCTTTACCAGGAGGATTTCTGGAGAGAGACATGCATTTTTAGCGGCAGACTGTGGTGTTAAAGCAAGAAGAGTTTAAGAGACGGTCAATTCAAAAAGGAATATAGGTTTCATCCTACAGACATATTTAACATAAAAGGTTAACTTAATTATACTAAAAACATTATTATTTATTAAATCAATCAGAATTAGAAAACATGTTATCTAATCTAAAAAAAAATCAAGTGACAGTTGCATATTGTGTAAAAGTGAAAAAAGTCAAGCTGAAATCTGTGTCTGTTGCAAATATGTTATTTGTGTATTCTATTTTATCTATTGAACTGCATATAAACAGCACATTTGCTTCCCCATGGACCCCAATACATGTGGGGATTCAAGTTGGTAGGATAAAAGATTAAGAAAAAAACATTTTCATACAATGTTAAGTTGAAAACTCCACCAACAATGAACCAAGAGAATGTCAGCTGAGTCCTCGCTGCTCACCATCGATGTCCCTCTGGGGGATGATGATGTGAGCTGGGATGGCGGAGCCGCTGTGGAGAAGAGCCCGGACCGTGAACTCATACTGTCCCAGATTAATGGAGACCTGCGCCTGGGTTTGTCCACTGTCCTTCCACTCAGTCCAGTTTAGACTTCCCTGCGACCACTGAACCATGAAACCTTTGATCGTGGCTGCTGAGTCAGGAACATCCTGAGAAAACAAGTGGGTGTGAAAGTTGGAAAATGCATCATGTGGTGACATTTATTTCCTATGATTTAACCAGACATTCTGTGCTGTTATGCCAACATAGACGTTTGGAGAATATTAGACAAGCATAGAGTCTCACATGAGTCCACAGAAGAGTAACTTCACGACTGTTTGGGTCGGACAGCTGCTTCATTCTCCTCCATACATCCAAGGTCACCAACGGATCTGAGGAGAAGACATGAAGATTATTTGTTTACGGCATTAAAATAAATGCCAACTATTTTAATAATGAATGGTTAGTATTTGGCATGCAAAGATGTTTGAAAATATCTCTTAAATATGGAGATTTCCTGCTTTTCTCTTTTTTTAACTGAATATCTTTTGCTTTCGGACAGGCAAAACAAAGCACTTAACACATCACCTGTGACTAGGAAGGGTATTTTTTTATTATTTCCGCATATTTTATTATTATAAGAACAATCGTTCCAAACCAGTAATTGTTCAGTCATTGTAAGTGCTAAAACTGTACAACTAAGGGTTTATTGCCCGGCCTTAAACCAACTTGTTGATATGCGGGACTTATATCATTTGCTCAGCTGACCATTGTCTTAACTGAATAACACTTTGACATAACCACACCCTATACACCATCCCACTACCCTGCTTATACACATGTTTAGTACTCACAGGTTTTGAAGGATCTAGGCTTGGTCCATTCCCCCCAGAGCCGACCGTCCACAGAGCAGCGCACTCTGGTAGAGTAGGGGGTGTTAGGTAACAGATGTTCCAATGTGACTTTGCATTGACCACTCACACTATTGCACCTCAGCTGTCACAAACACACAGAAAGAATGATACAAAAAATGCAAAAAAACACTTTAATTCCTGCAATATAAACGGTTAAGCATTGAACACACTTTGGTGGCACTTCCTGGGTCTGCAGTGACCTGACAGAGGAGGTTCAGTCGGGTCAAGTTCCCATGTACGATCCAGGACACGGTGGTGTGTGTCGCCCCGAGGCTCACTCTCTCCAACTCCACCACAGGTGACACTAACGGCAACAAAAAACACACATGAATTAACATGTGTGATGAGGTTAATCTTCAAGTGATAATTGCAACAATATAATGTGTGCATGTATTTTGTTTAGATGCCTGTGTGGCCTCTGACCTCTGTCAGAGATGTTGAAGCTGTAGCTCTCCGTCTCCTCTCCCAGCAGGTCCTTCACCACCACACGGATGTTGTATTCCTTCAAGTTAGGGATGGCGGGGAAAGTACAAGACGACTGTTCACAGTTGAAGGGAGGCTGGTCTGAGTTGCTGTGTTTTCAGCACCAAACAAGAGCATGGGAAGAGACTAATAAGACATCCTTCAGAACTCTTTGTAGGAATTGTTTGAGAACAAACAGCCTTTCCTGCCTTTTTTTATCTTGTTTAGAGTGTTCTTTCAGCCTGTCTGCACAATGGATCCAACAAGAGGCTTTGAAGCTCTTTGATATTTAGGGTTGCTTTTTCATCTGTATGCAGTAGGAGCCATTTTATGATTTATTGACTTTTTCTCAGAGTAAAATAGAAATGTGTTCCTCAAGCTGAACTCCAACATGCAGGTTTGTCAGATGGCAGTGATAAGAAGAAAATGCAAAAAGTAATACATTTGTGATACACTCACTCAATGTGAAGAGTGCGTGTTTGCGTGTTGCGGTCGTTCTCGTCTCGTTTTCTGCCTGAATCCCAGGTGCAAGAGACACTTGTCATGTCTGAGGTCACACAGCTGATGTTACTGGGCTTCTGGGGAGGAACTACAGTGTGTGAAGAGACACATACTGATGTAAAAGTGATCTGGACAAAACATTACACAAATATTTGAAGAAAGTACATCAAAACATTTCAGACTTACAACTGATAAAGTTCCAGACATCACTCTGCCTGCCTGTTGTGTCATGGCATGAGATTAAAAGGTATTTGAAGCGGACTGTTGGGATCTTCAGGTTGTGTACAGTGATTGCCTTGACCCCCGCTCCAATGCTGATAAGAGGGTATTTGCTGTGTTTGAAGGACATGCTGGTAACATGAACTCCTCTAGGGGGAACACAGCAGAACATGGCGCTGGAGTTCTCTCTCAGCACCCGATAGTTGGGGAAGATCCTTGTCTTATCCTTCACCTGGGTTCCTACAGGTCACAGAATAGAGAGATGAGCGGGGGTGCTGTACCTTTAATCCCTGGTATGTTCTGAGGGCCACTGAGGGTGAACATAATGTTGCCGCTGTGCATTGCAACAGATATTTGCGGTTGAGAAACACTGATACAAAGATTGGTGAAAAGGGAAGTAAAAAAAGCCACACTCTTACTGAGTGAACACTCACTTATACGACGTGATGATTTTATCAGTGAACAAGTGCACATAAGAAACCAGTTTTATATCCATTTATAAACTTTGTTTAACTCATTTACGCTGACAACTGACAAAAGTGCAAGAGTAGCATCATCTTACTATTGTTTGTTTTCCAGTTACTCCAGGGACTCGGGACAGACTGATTATAGAATCGTCGTATCCTGACTGAGTGATCGAAACAACCCAGAGGCACGTCTGAGGTCCATGTCCATGCATATTCCACTGGATCCACAGAAAATATACTTAGATTTTTCTAGAATAGCAAGAATAGCAAAAATAGGGAAGAATTGTACATGGATTTCACAGGAGCATTTGATTATTTATAAAATTCCCACACTAAATGCTGTTATAAGTATCATAGTCCCAAGCAACTATAGAGCTTTTTAATAACACAAAACCCAGACTACTAGTACTCACATTATAAATAACAGTGTGGTTCTCGGTGCGGCCGATCTGGATCTCATAAATATCTCCCACTAAGCTGCTGTTGTTCACCATCCAGTTCACCAAGAGGCTCTGCTGGTCATCCAGAGCCTGCAGATGAGTGATTCTCGGGCTTGGCGGCTTCCCAACTAACACACAATACATGTAAATTACATCACATTTTGAGGAGTTTCAATGTGGGAGATGAGATTTACATCAAACTCACCAGAGTTGAAGCAGCAGCCACTATGATCCTCAGAAAATATGAAATACAATCCAAGCAGGTCAATAAAATATATTATAAAACTTAAACACCTTTCAATACAGAAATGTTTAAAGAAAAAACAGTGTGCCATGCTTGCCGTTCAGCACACACACTGACTGGAAGTCCCACAAGTCAATGGTCAACAGCAGCCAGCCTCCAATACAACCACGTTTTTAGTATTAAGCAATAATGAACCAATGAGAGGTGTGCTACACTAACGTTGCCCTGTAGTGTATTAGGCAAGGCAAAATGCACACACACACACAAAGATGTTTGACACAGTTTTATAGCATATCCATATGGCACAACACAATTCTGATTACAGCGATTACAAGAGAACACGTGTCCTAACCAAAATATTATTAACGTTGACGGTGCATGAAGCAATTTACACACAATAAATTATCAGAAAAGGTGGTGAACAGAAAACATACAGCCATTTTTTACAGACATCACTTTCAGTATTAGATAGCAAGATTTTTGGCACTTAAGTGAGAAAAAAAAGAAGAATTTAAATGATTCTTCAAACAAAGTGTGCATAGGTAGCTTTTCAATAAAAATATACATATATTTACTATTTATACAATAATGTCAGTTTACTTGTATGTCTTTAAGATGCTCACAATCCCTTATAAATATTGAGAAATAATAGCACTCTGTTATAATTTGGGGAAGGGCTCGATTGGCTTTTCAAATATTTCCTTTTTTTTTAAGTGCTCATGTGAAAACAACATCAATACTTTTGTCCTGATATCCTGGTACTTTAAGTCCCAGTGTTGGCACTAAATGTACCTCTTCCATCAACGAAGTTCAACGGATACTAAAAGGAATCATAGTGGAAGTAAAAACGTGGGGTGCAAGTATCAGAGCTGGAGAATTTGTTTGCATAAAGGCACAATGGTTTCATGACACAGGAAGAGAATAATGAATATCCACCCCCATACACTGATCAAGGCACAAATACTGTATCTGTGTAAACTCCCTCCCCGCAGCTATCCCCGTTTGATTACTCAGGTTTTGAAAACAAATACACACATATACACAAACACATATAAGCAACAGATATATTATCTTCGGTCCAGTTAGCTCAGGCAGCTCGCATTGCTCTTTCTCAGAGATAAACAATGTTCTCCTCGACTCCCTCCTCCCCGTTCTGTCCTTCAAGAGAGAGGTAGGCCTGTGGGGGAAGGAGGGGAGTAAGAGAGGGAGACGAGGAGTAGCCGTCCTCATAAAGTCTGTGACCTGTGACCTCTGACCTCCAGGCACCCGGGGATGGTCTGTCAAACGACTGGCTGAAGTCTGCTGAAAGAAGAAAGAAAAGCTTAAGATCGTGCTTTGGAGGGAGGTTATAGAACTGAGATGAGATTAACATACAGCACGATGATGGACACATGCTATGTTGCTGGGGGGCGGGGACAGACAGCTGCACGTCTTTGTTTTGCCGTCCACTATATACCTGCAGGAATATGAAAACACTCACTGTTGTTGGTCATTTGTGGCTGTGCAGTGATCCTGTTGCTGAAGGGGTGGACATTCAGGGGCCGGGGGACCGCGTGTGGGTTGCTGTAGTTGGGGTATGTGAGACCCTCCGCGGGCTGTTTGCTGTGGGCCTGGCTCAGCAGGGTGTTGAGGCTGTTGTAGAGGCTGGCACTGAGGCCCAGGTTGGCGGTGTAGCTGGAGCTGCGCAGAGGGATGTCCTGGCTCCTCCTGGGCGCAGAGAGCAGGCGCTGGTTGTTGTTGGGGGGCTGGTGGAGGCGGTTCTGCTGGAGGGAGGCCAGTAAAACCGCCTCGTTCTGGAACACCGAGCTGTTTCCATCCAGGCTGCCTGAGCGGCTGTGGCTGGGCATCTGGGACTTTAAAACAACACAAAATATGAGATTCAAGTTTCAAGGCTTTTCATTGTCATTCGTACATAGCTACAGTGTAGTTATGACAGTTAACATCTTAGGTCACAGGCTCCTCCAACAGTGCAACACAATACAACAGATACAATAGTGCAAGTAAATAAAATAAGATAGAATATAATAGAAATAGTGCAGAATAGTCTATATACAAGTCATTGGAATATTCAAGTTGCAAACAGATGAATGTTATGGACGTTCTGAGGTGGCATGTTTTGCTTAACAGTGATTCTTTTTTGCGGTATTAATGCTCGGATCTACATAAACAATTTCCCTTTCCATTCAACTTATCCTCCTCTTCCAGCCCCCCAACTTCATTACATTACATATCATTGACCCTTTATCCAAAGCGACTTTCAAGTGCAATGAAGATGCAAACTCAAAATAGCAAGAATCATGGAGGTTCATTAGCTTTTTTGAAAGTGCCACATACAGAAGCAAGATGTTTGTTTGTATTTTGTCATATTGGCCAGGTTCCTTTCTTACCTTGTATACGTCCAGCGGTATGCTGACAGGCAGGCTGCTCTGGCGGGTGTGTCTCCACCTCTGCAGCTGCCTCTGCTGGGCTTCGACCTGCTCCTTCTCCCGCTCCACGCTCCTCTGGCCCTCCCTCAGGCGGTCCAGGTTCTGCTGGTACTCCTGCAGCTGAGCCTCCAGCTCCTCTCGCTCGCAGCGCAGCCGCTCGGCCTCCAGGAGGCACTGCTGCTCCCGCTGCTCCAGCACACTCTCCTGCTCACACTGGGAACACATTCACAGCAGTGCAGAGTTCTGTTATGTTTTTCTCAGTTCATACGGTACCATTACAGCAGCCATACCATTACTAATATTAGCTGTGCACGGTTAAAGGGTCCACTTATAACATTTTAGAAGCTTACCAGGATCTTATTCGTCTGTATTGTTCTCAATAATGCACCTAGCTAAACACAAAACCAATGACAGCTCGATGGAAGAAAAGTAAGAATTGGCTCACTCGCAGGGGCGGAGCTTCAGGGGGGGCTGTAGGGGCAGGGCTCCCCGGGCCCGGGACGGTCGGTACCCAATGGGGGCCCGTCGCTGAGGCAGCAGGCTCCGCCCCCGAGATATTCGCCGGCGGGCCCTGCTGCCTCGCGCCACTGAGTGCACTGACGTTCGTGGTCATATTAGGTATAAAGCATTGTAGCCTATAATATGAGTTGAACTTGTGCTGCTATTTTCACACTCACATTTAACATTAAAACATGAAAAATTGCAAGTGAATCCCTTCTATTGTCTCCAAATGTATTTTGGGTAAAATCGTCATCAACAGCCGTCCATCAACATCATACGTAAATGAAAGTCAACGTCATCATCAATCAATTGTCATTCAACAGAGCACTGCCTAAGCATGAGCAGTTATAAACACAAAAGTGGAGCTACAAAACGCAAAGAAAAAGATAAAAAGGACCAAGGAAAAGCCAAATTGTCCAAGCTAGATGGATATTTTTTTCGCCCTACTCCTCCTCCTGCGGGAGATGAACCTGAAGTTGTTGCCACTGCCAGCCGTGTTTCATCCCCGAGCCCCAGCCCGCAACACGTTAGTGGGGGTTAGCCAGATTTACAGGTAGGCTACAATCACGGGCACACACTGTCAACAAGAAAATGTGAGTTTGTGGTAAATGTTGACATCATATGGTTGTTGTTACTTCGTGTAGCTCGGCCGCCTAGCTTATTTCCTTTTCTGTCTCTCGGCTGTGAGTGATGATGATGATAATAATACACTATATTAGATACTAATATAATAATAATAATAGGGACGAACTCAGCAGGCTGCTAGCTGCTCGTCTAGAGGAACAGCCAAGGCCTGACGTGCTTGACCAGCCGCCACCCCTCCCCTCGGCTACTTTACCTGCTGCGGCCGCAAAGGTGAGAAGTTTACCGGACACACTGGGAATGAAAGCAGCAACAGGTCTCCCTCCTCACGCTACTCCTTTACGGGTGAACGTTCAGACCCAGGATCCATGATGTGTCCTGCAATTACTCCTCTGGAGCATTTTTCCGGGGATCCTGATCGGGCAAACTAATTTTGAAAAATTGAGGACGCAATATCAAAACGATATATCCTTAAAATGGGCCCATGCAAACCAAGGGTCCATTTCCCAAAGACAAGATATTCCGTTGCTTTTCGAAAGCTAATTACACCTCTCCACCACTAAAGTTGGATGAAATTTCCCACGCAGTCTGATGTGCTATTCACCAAAAATTAGTTCAGTATGGGATTCTGCTACTGTGGAGCCTTGCTGGCTTTTTGCCCCATCCGAAAGGCACCGATTCTAACAACAGAGTGCCGACTGGGTAAACGGAATCATAAAAAAGACTGAAACATCTTTGCTACTAAAATTGAGAGGCAACTGAATCCACTCAAATACACCTTGGTGCATGCGTAGTATATTGAAGTGGAAAACCAAACGGCCACAAGTTAGACGCTGCTGACATTGGAAGGAATGGTGCGAAATGCCGCCCAGTTTGGGAGACAGGTCGTGGAGGCGCGATTGTTAATGTAAGCTCTCACTCTAGCGCTTCAAGCAACGTTGGGCATTCACGGGGCCATCGCACCGATGTTCTAGGTCGAGGGAAAAGCTTGGCAACTTTTTGGTCAATAATAGAATCTATTGCTGCGCTACGACCCGTGTGTTTGAAAGAGGACCATAATCAATTCTTCCGAACACGAAGGCGTTAAGTGAATACCTCCAGTCACCAGATTTCAAGACTGAGATATATTTACATATAAACATCTATCCTCAACGTGCTAAAGCTTACATCATTGAATGAAAATAAACAAGCCCCATTTGGTATTTCCGTCATCAGCGACACAAGCGCAAGGATGTGTCAACACAGTAGACCTGTGGAGTCAGGTTTACCCGCTACATAACCTGTTGTCTAACGAACGACATTGGGGATATGCAACGATTCTATACAGATCAATGAAGTCTTTTGGGGTTTGAAGTGACTGAGAAGGTTCATCAGCGTTCAGAGCTTGAAAACAAATGTCCCTACACGAGTTCTCCCTCTCGGTCTCTATATGAGAAAAACGATTATATCTGCCTAAATGCTCCTTCCTGCGGATCAGAGGTATGACATGCGGCGTCTA
>NW_011359076.1:35040-67621 GCF_000735185.1 Notothenia coriiceps | reverse complement strand
ATCAGAATTCTCTGAGTTTTTATCAACTTTGGTACTTAAAACAGATAAAGTAATTATCGTAGGTGACTTTAATATTCATGTTGACGATGATAAAAATAGCTTTACTGTTGCATTTACCGTAATTTTCGGACTATAAGCCGCGCCTTTTTCCCTATTTTTCGACGCTGCGGTTTATATAACGGTGCGGCTAATCTATGGATTTTTACAGCTAACGGCCAACACCTTTAACTCTATGGGCTCTATGGCCGGTCCGTGGACCCCCACCTTTAAGCGGCGGGTTCCAGCAGGAAAAGCTGGAGGCCGGAAAAGAGTGAGACAGGTAGCGCGCAAAAGTAAAAGTGGAACCGAGAGTGGTATGCCGCTGCTGCGTCTTATATTCAGGTGCGGCTTATAGTCCGAAAATTACGATAGTTCAGAACATGAGCTAATTGCTTACTTGTTGTTTCTCTCGAACCAGACACTCTTTGTCCCAGCGTTGCTGCTCCTGTTTCAGCTTCACATGGAGTTTCTTTACCTCATCCACCTCTTCTTTCTTCCTCTCTAAACCCTTCTTTTCCACATCCTCTTTCTTTTTATCGATGCTTCTCTGCTTCTCCTGCTCCTGGAAAAGATCAGAAACGGGTTAAAGAGGCAACTCAATTCTGGTCTTCTTAAAAAAACACTGATACACTAGTGTGCATGTAGTAAAGATGTTTATTTTAACCTGGATATATATATATATATATATATATATGTGACACATACCAGACTGTTTTGGAGCGATGAGAGGGTTCGGGGCTGAGGTCTTTCTCCTTCCTGGAGAAGGAGTTTCTGGACTTCACAGCAGCTGTCCTGCAGGGTAACAGCAGCCTGCCAACACAAAGAGGACACACCTGATCACACTCCAGTTCATAATCCTGTCCTTTAAAAGCCAAATATTTACTTTAGCATTCGGCTACAGTTACTGACGACTGTGTGTCTTCTCACCTGCAGACTGTAGAGAAGCTGAGTCAGACCATGAACGCTCTCTGACACCTACAGAAAACGGTGTTATTAGCGGGCCACAATAATGCATATAAATTGTATTATCATGGTTATTATTTGGTATTGGAACCTTTGAGAGTGTCCCTTTGGAGTCTCCTTTTTTCAGCTCGACAGCAGAGCTCCACACCGCGTTGTCCAGACCCGTCATCTCACTGTCTGATCCCAGAGAGGTGGAGCTCAAACTGAGGGTGCTCAGATAATCCGCTGTAGCAATGGAACAAGAAGTAGTAGAAATTAACAGCAGACATGATCCAATAACAAATCCATAAAAATGTCAGAAGTTTGTGGTCTCAAAAGACTTTCAGGATGACGGTGTGAGTGTGAGACCCACGCTCAGAGGGAGACTCCTGGATGCTGCTGCCATGGCTGTTGTAGCTGAAGCACTCTGGTCCTCGGAGCGGAGAGCTCTGACTCTTTACAGAAAGGCCGTCACGAGCCTGCAGCATAGTGATCAGGTTCTCCGCTGCAGCAGAAGAAAACACGTGTGATTATTCAACGTGAACAAATGCTAACCAACAATGACAATAAAATAAACATGCAGTGAACAATAGTGTTATAGTTAACTTTGATTCATTTTCAGCACTTTTATGTTGTTTTCTAAAATGTTATAATGATGCAGATTATTATTATTATTTCTAAGTTAAGAGGTCTATTAGACAATTCTTATTAAAGAAAAGTGAATTATCTGTTTGTTAAAAGGCAGTACTGACATACTTTTTAATTCTGCATCTCATTTGATTCAAATAAATTCATGTAAACACAGGAGTTTTCTCTAACTCAGTGGATTAAAGCTCAAACTAGGCTGAAATACGAGGGGAGAAAAACTCAACAATGTTAGATGTGTTGGGTGTTGGACGCAGGTTTTCCTCATATGGACTTGACTTAGTCTGCTCACCATAATAGATGTATCCTAACCGTAAATACATGATGTGAATAGTGCAATCACATTAAGCAGCCCCATTAGACAGATCTCTTCATTTAGCACCAGCGCAGCAGCTTTCTCACCTTCTCTGAGAGCAGCAGCGAGCAGCGAGGAGGCCTGCGGCTCAGTGTTAGCGTCAGGTTGAACCAGAAGATGGCGCTGCAGTACAGGCTCTGGTGAACACAGGGTTAACTCTGTCAGCTCGGCATAAAGCTGCAACTTCTCCTCCAGGCTGCTGCAGATCTGCTGGTCCTGACTAAACAGGGTTTCTAAACAAAACAAACACCGAGATTAGGACTTAGATTATGTTTCATATTTAAAGACAGGTTACAGATGAAATGTGCATCAGGACACCTTGTCCTTCAGTTTCACCTTGGAACTTTGTGATCTTTTGAACTCTCACTTCTGCCACCCGCCGGGCCTCCTCTGTCTCAGCACTGTGCTCTTCCTCCTCCTCTTCCTCAGGACAACTGCAAGATAAACCAGTAGGTTAGATCATGAGTAACACACACACACACACACACACACACACACACACACACACACACACACTCTCTCTCTCTCCACACACACACACACACACACACACACACACACACACACACACACACACACACACACACACACACACACACACACACACACACACACACAGACAGACAGACAGACAGACAGACAGACAGACAGACAGACAGACAGACAGACAGACAGACAGACAGACACAGAGGTTCTAAGTAGGATTTCAAAAATGTGCATACCTGAACAAAGACACACTGTAAACTTGACTTGACGTACACGCACACACACCTCTCTACAGCTTTTCGTATGTGTCTCATCCATGCATTCCTCTCGTCTCTAGTGGTGGTGTGAACTTCATACATCTCTGGTCCCACTGAGGAGGCGGAGATGAGGAACATTCCTCTCTCCTCATTGGCTACTTCTCTAACAATGAGCTTCTGCAAAGGGATTACAGGAGGCTTCTGGTCCTGGAAGAGCAGGTAAAACCATGAAGACGGTAAATGGAGGAACAGGATCATGCTTTTCATTTCAAAGAGTTCTACAAGTCAAGGCTTACCACGGCAGCAAATACCAAACGTTGATCTTTCTCTTGAAGGAAAACCAGAACGTCTGTGAGCAGCAGAGCCAAAGTATCTGAAAACAGAGAAGTAGAAATAAATGAAGGATGGTTGTGTGTTAAACTAAGAAGGTTATGTGGCACAGATGATCTCACACACACCTTTCAGACGCCCGGTGGCAGTCTTCCAGAAGACCAGCCCTTTATAATGCAGCTCTCTGTGTTTGCTATGCAGATCCTGTTTGCGAAACACCTTGTCGTTCTTTAGCTTGGCGAAGCTCTTGTTCTCCAGCCGGGTCAGCACTTCCTGCATCTCCTGACACCTTTCATACTTATTCACTGTGAGGTCCACCGCAGCGATGATGTCGCGGATCTGAGCCAGGGCCCTCGACAGGTCAGAGTGCTCCTGACCTCCCTCTGAGAAAGAGTTCATGGAAGGGTCACATTCAAATAATATTTGACCCTGTACAAATACAGTTGCTCAAAGTGAAAATATACATTGTGGCTTCTTATATAGTTCTCACAAAGCAAAGCCTGCTTATATTGTGTTAACAGAGAATTGGTCCTTCAATAGAGTTTTTAATTGTCAGACAGTTTGTAGATTTGTTTAGCTTCACGGTCAGCTGTATATTTCCTCTTACTCTCTAATGCTGGTTTATTTCTATTTCTTTTTCTATTTTGAGATGTTTCTATTTTAGAATTGTTATTATGCAATGCCTTGTTTTCTTTTATGCTGCTGGAACAAAATAAATGGGATTAATAAAGTACATCTTATTTAATCTTTATTTATAGGTGTATATATAGAGAAATACTCGGTAGAGGTTAGCTCTCTGATTACATATCAAATATTATACAGATAGGATTCAGTGTTTCATCCATTCATTTAGTCATGGAAAGAGAATATCTCTCAAACAGGCTTTTAAAAACAGAAACATCAGCTAGCACTAAAAAAAGAGGACAATCTGATTTGTAAAATATCCACCCTTTTTTGCAGTATGATACTTTGACAGTGGTCATGGTCAAGCAACACTACTTCTGGACTGGCCTGAAATATGCATTGTTACAGCAAACACTTGGATTTTGAGACACTTTCCTCTGCAAGAGCAAAACAATGTAAGAGTTGCACATGTGTTGGTTTTGTGAAGGACAAAGTAGAGCTGACGTACCCTGAGTGTAATGTAATATCCTCTCCAGCAGGACAGGGTACTTGGTGATGCGCTGAGTGACCAGCAGGATGAATTCTGGCACCTCTCTCCGCCGGACCAGAGTGTTATTGCTCTGTTGCTGTGAGCAGAGAGGTTAACACACAATTAGTATATTCGCAATCAAGACATTTCACTTTACTCTCCTTTTTTAAAGCACAATACGCCGGAACGCAGGAGCTTACTTTGACAAAGTTTTGCAGTTTTTTGTTTTGCTGCTGCAGCTCTTTGAAAACATTGACGGCATCGGTGTGATGGCTGCAGAACTCTCCGTACACCTGCTTCATCTTCTCAGCGTTTTCATCTGAGAACTGAGAAAGAGTTCATAAGAGGTTCACTTTAGAAGCTAATCTGCATGTGTTAAAGTACATGAATCCATCTTGACCAACCTGCTGAAGCAGAATATCTCCAATGTGATGGATGAGGTAATTCCGGGGGTTCTCAGGTTGCGTTGCAGCTTGTCTGCGTTCCTGCAGGGCTCCGAAGAGGTTTTTGTGAAAAAGCAGCAGGGGGTCCAGGCAGGGAAAGATCCGGGCCACGCAGTCCAGGTCCAGCTGCAGCTCCTCCAGCATGCCTCTCCTGAACACCTCGGACATGACCGTCAGCGTCTGGATGTGGTGCAGCTCGGTCTGCATCAGCTCTGTATCGGAGTGATGATGGGATAACTTATGTAAACTAATGATTTGCTGAATTCAAGTGAAACAACAAGATGGGAGAATGGCCTTATAATTCCTTAAGTAAATCATTTCCAAACAATTATCCTGGAAAAACATATATAAATATGAATCTAACGTTTTGTGGGCTTCCAACTTAAACCACAGTGTACATCATTTGTACTTATGTATTAATGCAATGTTATATCAAATCCAATTAAGTCCTCTCTGTTGTGATTCAAGAGCTCCACCCTGTTTGACTAACAGTACAAATATCATCTTTAAAAATACATGCACAGATGATAACGCGTATATGAAATTCTGTATTAGGAAGAAATGTCACACCATAAATAACATCCTGTCGCTTAGTGGTGCGCCTGTCGAGCGGCCTGCAGAACTCCTTACTGACGGCCAGACTCCAGGACTCCACATCCAGCCCCAGCAGCTCAGCTGACAGGTCGCTCATTAGAGGAGGAGCATCAACATCTGCAGGGACACAAATCAGGAGCAATGTCATTTTAAAAAACATCCCAATCCACAGAGTTATTCTCGATGTTATGTGTGACAAGTAATGACGTAGGCTTGTCCTTCTCACCCTGCGTGGTGATTGGCGGTTCGGTTGGCGGGGGATTCGCAGTGACAGGTGTTCCTTCATCAGACAATGAGTTGTTGGTGCAAGCTGTCACACTGCACTCAGCGTCCGCCCCTGCTGCATCACTCAGCCGCCTGTACAGAGCAACATAAGTTTCATAAGGTTTCCAATGGGGGGCATGATTGCAAGCTTAGTTTGATTTACTACTGTATTTCACCAATGAGTTCTTCACTATTTGGGGACTGAAGACAAACCTTGCTGATATGTTGTGGAAAGCTGTGGAAATATTCACTGTTTCCCTAAATTCCAATTGAGGTGGAGAACAGCAATTCCTCAATTGGAATTTTTTAAAGTAAATGAAAGACCTATGTTTTTAATTTGGCTAATAATTTGGGGGAATTGTAATTTTTGAGTAGTATAACTGTTCATGTTTTATTATTTTATGGTACAGTGATATAACTGTCTGTTTGTTTATACCTTGTTTTTAATTATTTCCCTCACTTTTTATTGTCATTTTCTGTCACTCCGTAAGGCACTTTGGGCTGCGTCAAGCATGAAAGTTGCTATATAAATGAAGTTTATTATTATTATACATTTCCATGCAACAAAAGCCCACTGAAATGTATATTTAATGAATTCATTTTGGTGGATTAGATCCACATTAATATGGATGTTGGATATTTAAATGTAGTGTTAACAATCCTACCTGGTGTCTATAGAGATGGAGAGGCTTTTGGAGAGAGGGGCGACTGTTTCTCTCCTCTCTCTGGTTGTGGTGGGAAGTGTAGAGGAAGAGGAGAAAGCTTGAGAGTTTTCTTTCACAGAGTCTGAAAGAGAGACCAGGAAAAAAAGCAGGAAGAGGAATCAATCAGACCTCAGATGTTTTCCATTACACAAATACCATAAAAAAAAGACAATACTTAATTTCATCATGCTTTGTTTGGATGTATCACGGAATATAACAGTTACAAAATAATAAAGCTGTGGAGAGGTCCTCATCTTTCAATGTTGAACTTGGCATACGGGCTACAGCTGAGACAATATTGTCGGAATGGAATGGAAGCTGTTTGTGTTTGTCCTTGACACTTTGGTCAGACATCAAACATTCAGACAGGTAAGACACAGCGTTCCACTTTCAGGAATAACATGATCCTGTCAATGCAAGAGAAACACTCAAAAGCCAGATCCCCCACTGAGCTAGATTACAATTTAACTTTTTGTCTTCTAACCAGGGAAAGAACAACAGGGAAGAGGGAAGAGTGGGGGCAATGGCTTTCTTAATCTACAACAGAAGAAACAAGGGAGGACAGGTACAAACGTAATCAAAGACCAAAGGAGGACGCTATGGAAGGGGGGGGGGGGCATGCTGTCATTTCTGACTCACTGTTTGGGAGAGACATGGTCTTGCTTTTCATCAGCATTGCATTCCTCTCCTGTGGCTTCTGAGGAAACACATGATCATATCGAAAGTTGTAAATCATAGTGTGCTTGGAATATTAAGTTGTTGTAGTTGCAACACAACAAATGCAGAAACCATTAAACCCGACATAGTGTTGTTTTACATCTTCAGTTTGAGACACATTCCAGGAGTTCCTTTGTTACTAGGTGTTGGAATGTATTATTCCTGTTGTACACGCTTCCTCTAAGTCTGCCTCTACTTCAGTATATATTTATTTTCTTGGCATTTTGCCTTTAAAGACACACAGCAGAGTGTGACAGGAAACACAGGGAGACAGAGGGAATGACCTGCAACAAAAGCTTGAATTGACCCTCGGAGGTTGCTGCCACACAGCACGCGTCTCAGATTATTGGACATGGCCGGTACAGTTTCAGATTTGTAAAATTGGTCATAACAATGTTGACGGATACAGCATGTGATATCAATTGATTCAGTCTGCAAGCTAGTAGCCATATGTAAACACAACCTGATTTTAAATATTTAAAATGGGTACTGCACTTAGTTTTGCACTTCCAGATTTCGATTTGATAAATTGGGAATTAAAATCACGCAACATCTACAAATAAGCTTAGTTACAACTCTTGTCATTCTTGCAAATACCTTACAATTGAGTGATGAGTGTACTGTGATACTGCAATGTAAATGAAATGGCATCGATTATTGTACACTACAATGAAATGATTAGACGTATAAAAAAAAGAATAATAAAAAAAAAAAGAAAACTGTTGTTTAAGAGGATGTGTTTTCAATTCAACAATTTTTAATAATTCATTATATTTTTGCTTTTGGGTTTTGAGATGAAATGAAATATGTTTTGTTAGTGGTTACCTTTCCGCAGGCGGCAACAGACTCTCGACAGTTTTTATGGACATTCAGGAAACAGCCTGCAGGAAAAAACAAATGAAATCCCAGTTAATTTCATCAGTTAACTGATAATAAACAAAATTACCACATCTCTGGACTCAGAGTCCAGATGGCTGTCAAATCGGGTTGCTCCTCATGATCAATGCTTACGTTGTGAGAGGAAGAAGACTTACTTCTGCTCAACAGAACATCAAGGCAGCATGCGCAAAGAGATTTACTCAAACTCTAAACAGTTCAGCCACCACAGGACGTAAAACAACAACAGTACTGACAGTACAATACTTACTGGAGCACTGCAGCAGCTCCTTCCCAGAAACAGACTTTTCACAGGCCACACAGAGAGCGGGACCGGAGGGAGACACAGGAACAAACTGGTGTCCGTTAGCCGCTCCTGGCTTCTCCTTTCCCTCCTTCACCTCTTTCCCCTTCACCTAAAACAAAAGTCAGAAATACTTTAAACATCATACAGCTGACATTAACTGCAGATAATCCAACAATACCATCCAAACAACCAGAGTATAAATAACATGAGCAGCAGGCACAAAGAGACATAGAGCGGTCATCTTCTGGCTGAAAAGCACCTGTTAACGTGGAGTTAGCTGAGATAAAGAGGCCCCGCATGAGCTTTTATGTTTAGTTTACTAAAGTCCACGGGGACGTCTGCTTTTGTGGTGCTCTATCCTTAGGGGGGCATTAGGGGAATTCCTCTGTGCATTTGTGTGATAGTGCTCTGTTTATTTTCTTATCAACTTGACGAGGAAGTCTGAAAGTGTATGTTTGTTTCTTTACTTTTTGTGTGCATCGCATGTCTTCGTACATACATGGAAACATATTCTTGGATACATACACACGTGTTAATAAGATTGAAAGCGTACTATGGAATGTGTTTTGGCTCCTAATGCTGGCTGGAGGGGGGTCTACGCATTATGTAAGAGGATATTTTCACTGTGTCCCGTTGCTAAGACCTGAGGAGAGGGAATTTTCTCCATGGCCAAATAAAGGCACCGCACACAGACAATGGCTCCCCAGCAGAGGAATTCTGACCTGGCCTGTCTGAAAGGTGCTAAACCTTTTACTGCAGTACTCTGGGAGGCCTTCCTACTTTTTTCAAGGAAAGTTTAACTGATGGCATTTTTAAATCTTAGCCAGCAGGAATCCCATCTTCCACTGTGTGGCCTCACCTTGGTTTTGTTCCGAGTGCTGGACATCCTGCTCTTGAGGAAGCTGAAGGTCCGGCTGACTTTGTACTTCTCTGACTCGACCTTTGATGGGATTATGTATTTATCCCACTCCTCATCTTCGATCCTGTGTCGGTGTGAACATTTCAGTCAGCACGCATCACAACCTCTACCATCATTTAGCCTATAAAAGACTGGCATTCATGCCCAACATGCACACTCTTTATAAAACAACTCATTCTTTTTGTAGTTTTAATATACTAGGTAGAGGTAAATAATCCAGTACATTGGTGTCATGCTGGAACAAAAGACTGTCCAGACAGTGTTCCAGGACCACGGGTCGACATACTATTACTCTTAACAACATGCTTGGCATGCTTGCAAATCTCTATGGACTCTAGTGGATGCTATTTATAGTATGACCTTGGCAAGATGCAATTAATAACGTGTCAACTATTTAAACATTACTATTGTACTAGTAACATTACACATTTTGTCTGAAAGTTGACACAACGTAAAGAAGAGAAACATGCAATGTCACAGCAAAGATAAAGTGAAACATGACATAAATGAAGTTAATATCATCTACTTCTGAGGATTCACATATCAGATCAGATATCAAAGAATCCATGTGGTTAATAGGTTGCGTCGGGGAATATTTTAACGGCGGGGATAGAATGAGTTAAGCCACACATGCATGGCCGTGAGGGCGTTCTGGTGAAAACGTACTCTTTGAGGAACTCTGTGAGGGTGAGGTGTTGGAGCGAAGCGCTGCTCTCCTCCTCGGCTGACTGGGCCCGCTTACGGAAACCCAAAATCCTGCATGGATATAACACACCTCAGAGCGGGTCGATGTGCTCGGCTCGTCAGGAGACTCACAATGTTAACATATGTGTGGCTTCTATGATGAGTCTACAAAGCATTTATGGGTCAAATAAAGCTGTATGGAAAAGTCAAATGACTACACGTGAGAGTCGTATGGATGTTTGTGAAACATGGATTTAGTAAACATCAGAATGTTTTATCCAATGCTTAGGAAACATCCACATTTTGTTAACAATGAATGTATTGTCATTTTATGAAGGATATACATGGTTAGTGTCTGATAAGGCTGGTGTTGTGGATATTGTTGTATTAATATGATCTTTTCTAATACAATAATGCTGTGATGTAATATGATAATCAAATTGCCTAATGTGATCTTCTAAAATGTTTCCTCTGTTAGCAAAGCATGGCAATTATCAAACAAAATGTATTAGCGCATGATACATTTATGAGGCAGTGAGATGAAACAAAAATGAATATGGATTGTGTTTTTTATTAAATGAAAGCAAAATAAGCAAATGTAGTATTCCTGTTAAATCCCAAACACATACTACAATATGAACATACTGCACATTCAGGATCAATGAGGTGTTTTGGAAATGTTTCTGAGGCCTGGAGTGCAGGCGAGTTTTGCTGTTTACTCAGGGTTATTTTGAGGTTGCAATCAGAGTGTATTCTGGCCTCTGCCTTGAAACAGGAAGTATGTCACATCCTGCGCACTCAGACCCCGACCACAGGTTTAATACCGGAGATACACATACACATCAAAACGCACACATAAACATGTGTAGGCACATTTTGGCCAATCTCGAACTGCTGGTCGACACTAAAGAGGGAGGAAGAACAAAGCAATGGGTGGCTTGCCCCTTAACTCCTGAAATAACACACTGTGGTTTTACCTCTGTTCTCTGGTAGTCTCAGTCAGGGTGAATGCTCTCTGCTCTGTAAGGTAGAGAAACAAGGACAGGCAAATGAGTATCCAAAAATGCCTCTGAATAAGAAGACACCAGTGTAGATGTTAAGTGAATTAGCCCAGGGTGTTATAAAACATCATCCAATTAGAATTATGTTAGAAGCAAATACAAGAATCCCTGAAACAGCCTGGATCCAGCAAACGCCTACAGAGAAAGACCAAAGAGGTTATTCTTAGTCCAAACCCAGAATACACCAAAGATGGAAAATCCAAACAAAGATAGAAACACAATATGTACCAACGTGGAAGCAGAGCGGATCACTCACTTCATAACCAATTGCCCGTTGCGGGATTAATAAAGTTATTGATTGATTGAGGAGAAGAAAACAAATCCTTAGAATGATTAATAAGAGTTACATGGAGAATTATCTTTCCAAAGCCCCAGGATATTAAAAGTGTTTTTTTATAAAAATATTTAGACCTCCGCCTCTCTGTCATCATATAAAAGAGTCTTGACATTAAGCTGAGTGAAAAGTCTGCTATCGATTGATATTGATCTTTTAGCGAAAAATATTGAAAATATCCATAATTGAATGTTTTCTCTGAGACAGTGGTTTGTGGATTGAACAGTGTGACTGCTGAACTTGCCAATAGAAACTAAATCTCACCACAGATCAGGGGCTGCACAATTTGGGCCACAATGAGAAACATCATTGTTTTGAAAATTGTGTACAGTGTAATTCTATCATTTTGCTCGATCTTGCATAAATACACTTTTAATTGCACTGGGTCATGAGAAGTTTAAATATACAAGATATGCCTTTTAATCCTGTAGCTTTTGATGATCATAAATTAATCCCACGGTTAACCAGAAAGAGCAGAAAGACACACTGTAATGTTTTCAGCAGCCACCCAGCAGCGTGGGCCGTTTGAAGCGTCCCTTGTACTTACTAACTTGGTTGAGACGAGAGAAGGATTTAGAGAGAGATAAAGCTTGAAGTAGAGAACGACCACTGCTGCTGAATGCACCATCTACACAGGACAAAGCATGGCCTTAATGCTGCACACGAGTACTGGAGCTGACATTAAACACACATGTACTTTATAGAGGTTCAGTTGATTTACGACACCTGTCTGGTCCCCCCTCCCTGTTAGACATGTGGCACATGTGTCCGTTCAGCTGGCTCCAGGGAACAGAGAGGTTACAGGGCAGAGGGGTCAAAGGTCACTCACCTTCTGCCAGGTCAGTGATGGTTGCGTCTTGGTTTAGCAGAGGCCGTGACGGCTTCACTTTGGGGGAGGAGTAGGAGTAGGAGCGCAGGCGAACTTCGGCTTTCTCTGGGTTCTGGGCAAGGAAGAGGATCAGATAGACGAGTAAGCAAAACTTTAAAGTGTATTGTTTAGATGGTAATTAAGTCATAAAGGCAGTGTTTTAGTGGGAGGGTTAGTTTTGCAGTTGGCCTTTCTCTGCCCACCCGTGATTTCCCATGCATGGAGAGAAACACTGTTGTTGGATGTGTAATACTACATGTTTAGTGATGGTGTACCTTAGCGGACGTGTCTGTGCTGTCAGAGAGCGTGCGGTTAAAGTCTGGTGATGTCTCGAAAAAGTCCCTCTCCTCTCCTGAGCTGGAACGCAGGATGGACTGCTTCTTTACAGACGAGCAGGGGTAGGAATATCCCAGTATGTCTTCTTCTCCACTGTCACACTCCAAACTGGGACTGTTTTAATACACACACACACACACACACACACACACACACACACACACACACACACACACACACACACACACACACAACATTCAGTGAAAGATTTTTGCTACATCTTTCAACAGGATTAGGCAAAAGTCTAGGCTTCCTATGGTACAGTTTAAGATATAAAACTTTGTTCAGATCTACAGTATGATGATGTCACAATGTTGCACAGATAGGTGCAGATGATCTGGATCATGGTACAATCTTTAATCAGGTTTTGAACTGTTTTCCAGTTCCAGTGCTCACAGAGAAGATCCTGCAGCACTGAGGAAACTGAAAGGAATGTTTAGCAACTTCAACACACAAACAGCTCAATTGTGTCCAGGCTTCCTGTCACTTTCCGCACCTTCACAGACTACAATTACTGCTACAAAGCTCATGAAAGTATTTCGCTGAAATGATGATAGATACTTTGTAAGAATGGGTTAGTTACAGGAAAATAACAACATGATTGTATTGTTCCATATATCAAGGAATCCCCTTATAAAGCTTGTTTGTTCTCTAATTTCAACGCAACTCATCCAGTTGAAAGGGCAGTCACATTTGAAAGTTATGCAATTAAATATAATAGCTCACACTTTAAGTAGCGTCCTACCTCAGGCCCCGGCTCGTCTCGGTCAAGCTGCATCCTCTGCGGTTCAAAGCAGGAGAAACTGGCAGACCGGGCTGCGTCTGACGCCTCTGCGCTCCCTCGAACATACGGAAGGCGGAAGCCAGGGGGGAGGAAGGAAAAGACGGGGAGGAAGCAAAGGGACATGGGGGAGACATGCGAGGGGATGGCTCCCTGTGATTCTCCAGGCCAGGGCCTTGAATTCCCCTCTCCTCATTATGGGGTGAGGACGGGTGCCGGTTTTGGGAACAGTTCCCTGAGTCAGGGGGGGTCATGGAGAAGGGGTCCCAGCACGGGCTGCCAAGATGTGGCGCAGGGCTCCCTTCCTCCTCCCCGGGAGAGCGGTATTTAATGTCAGCTTCATCCACCTAAAACAGAAAAGTGAGTAAGTGAAGGCTGATCTGTAGCTCCTGTAATGCAACATTTGACATCATAAACCAGTTCATGACATAACGTCATAAACTATATAACTGATGTACATCTCTGTATAAACACTACTTGGAAAGNCATAGTTTGCTACAACTACTGTCACAAACTGGATGAATGTGAAGTATTTAAGTAGTTACAGGAGGATGAAAGTGCAGTGTTTCCCCTAGGATGGAGTCATAGCAGCGGTGCTAAGGCACGTGGGCCCAGCATAATGTGATCGCGGAGCNGACAGGGTGTACGCTAACGCCATGCTGGTGGACCAGGTGAGTGGCCTGTTTCTTTCCAAGTAGTGTTTATACAGAGATGTACATCAGTTATATAGTTTATGACGTTATGTCATGAACTGGTTTATGATGATAAACTATATAACTGATGTACATCTCTGTATAAACACTACTTGGAAAGAAACAGGCCACTCACCTGGTCCACCAGCATGGCGTTAGCGTACACCCTGTCTTTGCCATGTATCATCGCTGACAGTCTGGCGGCAGCAGCCAGAGTGGGGGAGCGGGCCGGGCTCTCCCCTATGGACTGGCTTTTCTCTACAGAGAGAGAGAGAGAGAGAGACACACAGAGAGAGGGAGAGGGGATTTTACAATATTATATTTGGTTTCCATAGCAACACCAAGGAACTTTCTCACAAACACAGGAAGTAAATAGGCATCCTGGGCAGTTGCATGACATTGTCCCTTAAGAGTGTGCTTCTCTCTTTGCACACACACGTGAATGGGTGTGCCTGGAGTTGTGAGCGGTCATCTGTTGGCATGTTTCTTCCCCACCCTGCCTTCGATACAGCCGGAGAGTGGAAATAACTCCCGGTGAGCACACAGTAGCATTGAGAGGAACCCTTTCAACACAGTAGAGGCACTGTGAGCAGCAGCCTGCTTGTGCTTTTTAAGCAGGGGGAAACAGTCCTGCTCTCAAAACACACACGGCCCCCTCTGGGACGCTGCTCTGGACCAAACACAGCTCCTCCACAACACAACTTCTTGGAAAGTGTTTCAGGTTCCATAACAACCTACAGGTAGGGTGTAGGTCACTTGCCACAGCACTCATTACAACAAACCTTTGATGGCTTTCATTCAACACAGCTAACTATTGTTTTAATTGTCTAATTGGACAATGAAATTATTCACAAACAATCATTCTTACAGTGAATCAATTTGTAGGGTTGGTTAATACATAAATTAAACTCATGCATCAATTAAATGTTTAAGTAAATGTAAAGTCCATACATATGATTGGCACTATACAGTATATAGTATAAAGTATAGATACATAATGTACTTTTTTTTTATTGAAAAACATTAACTCTGTCCTAAATAAAACAAATGTGGAATTGCGTATAAGATTTGAACCAGCAATAAACAACTGAAAATTAAGGTTTTAGAACAGCAGCTCCATAACAGCAACTATTTGGAGTTTCAAGTGTGACGCTGTATCAACTGCTGTTTAAAGATCAAACCTGAACTCTGAAAGAAAAATGTAAAGCCAACATCGACTAAGAGTGGTTTGAATGCTAAGATAAAGTTAGTTAGTTTTAACAGTTTGAACTTTTGTATCCCTGACAATTGGGAGGCTCCATCTGCAATAATGATAATGTATTTATAAGCACACCTGGCCCTAATGAAGAGGACTAAGAAACCTACATCACAAAATTCAAGGCACTAACTTGCACGCGCTTATTGTACCATTTATAACAGTTTATTAATGTATCAGTACTGTTAACCTAATCATTTGAATTACTTAGTATTTAGTTTATTTTAACTCGTGTTAGTTTTGTGTAATTCTTTTGTAGTTTTGATCATTGTCTTAAAATAAATACTAAGATATGGATTGCAATACATTTCAGTGTTTTAAGGGTTTGACAGCATTATGCATGAGAAAAAAGCAGCAAAGAAAATGAGATTTAACAATGTGCAAAGCATCCACTGGAAAAAAATTAACTTCTCATTACATAACGAACCGGTAGAAATCGTGCAGAACTCCTCACAATAATCCGAGGAGGCATCCTCATTAGCTCAGTTATATTATTAAGTTCCTAATGACAGTCTCTTCTTACCCTGGCCAAGCCATGCCTGAAACAATGCCAGCGGTGATAAAACATGTCTTTGGCACTGCTGTTTCCACCTAAACTCATCAAGCAGATATTAAGCCCAGACTCAACATCTCTCGTTAAAAAAATAATCCATAGTTTATCCATAGTTTCCAAGCTGCCAGCACCGCAGTGGGAGCAAAAAAGTAAATCAGACCAACAATTGGCTGTACTTCCTGTAGGCAGGGAGTCCAATAAATCTGAGACTCAACAGGGACTCAAGCAGACATTGATGAGGACACCAGATGAGTCCGGTTCCATCCACAACAAACGATATGGAGAAGATATAGACTCAACATGAACCCCTGCAGGATACAGAACACACTCCACATCAACGAAGAGTTATGAAGTATCTCTAGAACAGCATCATTAGTGTAATGTAAGTTACTTACAACAGCCTGAAAACATTGGAAAACATGAACAAAACATCCTGTTATTCTGTTACTTCTGGATCCTCTTAGTTTCGCATGGAAACATTTGACTGTATTTGAACCCGAATACAGACACAAAGTCACGTTACACCGTCTACTGTGTATTGTAGGATTAGTTTTACTGCAACATCAAATCAAGAGACTAGGTCAGATTCTGGATGCGGGTCAAACCACTGTTTGAAAGCAGATACAGTTTCATATAAACCCACTTAAGGAACTTGACGGACATGCTTAACAGTAAAGGTTCTGGGCCAGGTCCAAAGCCACAGCTGGCTGCCACAGGCCCGATCATTCACACACCTCTGACCCATAAACACAGCCTCAGTGAACATTACTGTCAGGCGCTGAAAACTGTGTTTAACATAGGTTCACTGGGGGAGTAACAGACGACCATGGAGATCATATTTCTAACAAGTTAAAGCTGCACAAAATCAATCTTTCTGCACGAGAAGCTGTCTCTATGGCCGGGACGGAGGTCGCTGTACGCATGTTACCATTTCAGAGGAGTTTTAAGGAATGCGGCGCAGGGCATGGGGGCTTTAGTCTATAGGATTTTGCTCACAGAAGGTATATTTGGAGTGATGTGATATTCAGAGCATGTCCCCGAGTGAGAGCCAACCCTATACAGTAGCAGCGCCCGGAGCAGCAGCAAAGAGAGAAAGAGAGAGAGCTGGAGCTTTACTGAGTCCCAGACAAAGACAGCAGTCAGTGCCAGGTTTCCAGACCAGGGCAGTTAAACACAGAAAGTGACCCTTCAACCCATGCACACCCCTGGGAGAGAGAGATCGAGGAAGGCAGGATGGAGAGGGGGGGAGGCAGGGCTGTCACAAGGGCTCTTTCTCAAGGTTTACCCAATTTGGAGGCTGCTGGTGTGCAAAACAATAATGTTCAAGACTAACAGAGAATCATAAATGTTAATTGCGTAAACACCTAGGCTTGTTTATTACGAGTATAATGGGGTCATTTGTCTTTTATGAAGTTAGTCGCTTTATAAGCACCGCGCTAAACAACTGTCACTTTGGAGAACTTAGGAGCAGAGTAAAATAACAAGCAGAGCCTAAATTAATAGAACAAAACAAAAAGCTGTAATACCTTATAAGAGGGGAGAGCTAATTATTTGATGGAGGGCCATTTCAATCATTAAAATAATTGTCCACCAATATCCACAAACCCACTGTGAGTTATGACACCTGCAGTCAAACATCCCAGTCCAAGCATCACATTGTGTGTTCCCCATGTTATTTACATTTCAGTGCGTCACTGGGCCCAAGAGATCCAGGAAGAGGTAAACTCAGAGTGAACAGCGATCAGTCCAGTAAGAGTGGAGAAATAAACTTGTGGCTCCGAACACCTGAACACACACTTCACTTCGAAGGTGCCTCTTTACACCAGAGCTGTTTATTTCAGATTTTAAACTTTTGAACACTTAGAAATCCACAAGAAAATATATGGTCAGTTTACAAAAAGGTTTTTTTATATTGCCGCTTTTCTACTCTTCAGCCGCATTGCACAGACAGACAGGCAGTGTTTATAAAATGTGCAGAAGTCAATCACAATTAAGAAGCAATAACATAGATAATCTGGCAGAGTTTTATTGTGAAAGATGAGAAAAAAGACCACTGGAGTCGAGCCATGATGACACATACATGGGAGTAACTTGATTTCACTCTCACTCTTCCCTCTAACAAACACAAACTCTAGTCACTTGCATACAAGCAATGAACTGTTTAACTATTCTGGCAAACACTTCAGCTGTCCCAACAAATGTGTTTTCTAACTTTAGGTACCAGGATTAACTTGATTTTGGTTTCTCAACAATTGACAATAAACTGTGATTTCACATCAGTGCCAATGACACTTCAGTGACATATGAACACAAAGTGATAATGGTCGTCAACTGCAGGTGCCTGAGTATAGTGAGGTATATGAAGATACATATTAAGCATTGGGCCTTCTTTTTGCACTTCATAGACCCCAGCAGTCACATGAAGCCTCGACTCCTCAGCGGGGGCTCCCATACGCACACAACAGTGTGGAGTGAGGATGTCGAAAGCCCCTAACCACTCAATCAGTTTCGAGTGGACATCTGACATTCCCCAACATACTGTCAGATATCAGGTTACATCACCGGCAAACATGCAGTTATCTCACTCCGATTGTCTCGCTGCTGCACAGGAGGCCCTGTGAATACATATGTGTAATGGGAACAGTCTAATTTTAACTGTATTGTTCCACAGAGAAAAGCCTGTGGTAAAGTCTTCCATTTGCCAATCTAACCAGATGTGGCTTTAAGAAAAGAGTTGCAACTGAAATGAGGAAAACTGCACAGTCTGTGTGAGCTCAAGTGAGCTGCTTTATTCATGACATCAACGCACATGCATCTAATGTCTGTCAAACACTGCGACAAGTTATATAGCAGGGACTTTGACTCAAAGGTGAAAGTGTCAACTTGAATGGCTCATACAACCAAGAGCAAACAGTCACTGTGACAGGATGAAAACACGTCTGTAAATCAATACATTATGTCCACATCCGTAGATTACAGTACCACTCAGTCTTACCTTTTTTGCCTGTCTTCTTGCGCATCCTCATCTTAGGAAAAGAGGGCCAGGAGTAGTTGAAAGGAGAGTCCGAGTCAGAATCCATGATTTGCTATCTTCAAGGTAATCTTTATCCAAACGGCTCAAGGTGTTAATAAATAAATGAGTAGTGCCTCAGTTTACATCCATTTCCCAGAGACAGCAAACTAGCTGCAGCGTTCACTCTCCTTTTTCCAGAGCCCCGCTGTAGACACTCTGACACTTCAGCAGTGAGCCAGCATGTTCCCCTCTGTCTCCCCCAGTCACCCCTCCCCCTAAGGTCCACCCCTTCCCCCTCGACAACTTTGCACCAACTGCCTGACAGAGAAGGGACACAACTCTGTCTTCTCCCTCTGACCCTTTCTACAGTTTTCTCACTATCTACAACTTTGTCCCATCTTCCTGACTGCTCTCTTCAAATCTGTAACAACATTTGAGTCTCTAAGTCTTCCTCTGGCCCCCCCAGTCACTCATCTACCAAACGGAGTACATGCTGACAGGAGCAGGGGGGAGGAGTGTATTGACTGCCGGAAAGAGTGACTGAAGGAGGGAGAGAAACAGAGAGAGACAAAGTCAAACATAGGAGTGACTTCAGAACCTACAGCGAAGACAAACACGAGGGCAGACAGCTTAGGGGAGGTGAGTCTCAGACCCGGAGGAATCATTAAGCCTGTGAGTTCATGATTGCCTCGGAGAGACGCCACACTCCAAGGTACAAGACGTGCACCCCGAATATGCCAGATGCCACATCTGATTCCTTCTCGATCACTCCATTCTCTTGTTCTATATTATAGCATGTCAAAGCTAGAATGAGGGGGAAAGGGGTTCGGAGTGTGTGGAGGGGGCGGTCTGCCAGGTCAGCAGCTTCACCATGGAGACAGCAGTGAGAGCTGCTGCAGTTTTTTCTTTGGGTTCCCCCCCCCCCCCCCCCCCCCTCCTTTTTCCCCTCTTGCAGGAGTACAGTGCTCCATTGGCAGCAGCAGGGATAAAAGTATGTTTAGCTAGAGGTGGTAAATGTGACAGAAAGGGATAATGAAGCAGGTTTAAGAGACAAATCAGACAATGGCACTTTGGTAGACGCCAAACATGGGTTTATGAATGCACATAAATGAAGGAATGTGATACAAAAAATGAGAAAGGGGGATGAGAATGGGTTTGGTAGGACGAAGATATGCAAAGGACAGAAACAGAGGTACACTGCGACTATAAAGTAGTTTCTGTATGTGCTGGTGCGTGTGTGTGTGCGTGCGTGTGTGTGTGTGTGTGTGTGTGTGTGTGCGTGTGTGTGTGTGCGTGTGCGTGTGCGTGTGCGTGTGCGTGTGTGTGTGAGGAGGGGTGTTGGCACTGTACTGGTGAACATTAATGCTGCCTTTGTGGGGTCTGTGTGAGGTTTAATCCTTTTTTCCGTTCTCCAATTAGACCACTCAGCCGGGGTCGCAGACTCCTTGTTAGCGTTGCTGGCATGTCTCTCATCGTCTGTTGTCACCCTTCAAAACTATCCATATCATAAATCCCTTTCTCTTGCGCTCTCTCTTTCCAACTAATACACACACACCATTCTCACACTCCTCTACTCTGCTCTCCCTGGGGATCTCAACAAGCTGGAAAACTGCATTCAGCACCGCCTTGGCAACCCCCATTCAGATTTGTTTTCACTTCCCAATAGCCCTTGCCCCCTTCAGAACACTCTTCCCAACTGCCTTCTCCCTCTCAAATGCACACCAACACTGACAACACACACACATATCAACCTCCTTCCTCTCTCTTTAGCTGTGTAGAGCAGAGCTCCTCGGGATGGAGTGGCGTTTGCTGTTTGTTCACTAAACTCACATTCAAATGCTGACCTGGGAGGAAGGGACCCGGGGCATGGGTGCACAACTCTGTCTGTTTGTGTTTGTGTGTATAGGAAGGTATTTAAGGGCAAGTGTGTGTTTTGGGTGGGGTGTTTGGATTTTGGGGGCATTAGGAGGGCAGATGGGGGGAGAAGCGGAGGGAGCTGGAAGCATGGAAGACAAGTGAGAGAAACTTTTCTACTATCAAACGTTTTTAACAATTACGCCTATATTTTAAACCTTTAACAACCTGCTGTGGCAAAACTGCATTTTATTTTGCTCATGTGAGTGAAGGTACAGTCATTTGAAATGGAGAGAGAAAAGAGCTGACATCAAGAAGACAGGGGGAAAATGACAGCTACGCTCAAAATTCCTCATCCCCTGCCGAAACTCTGGCCATATAAGCTGTGTCTGTCTATTTGATGACGCATAAGCTCAATTATAAAAACAGTCTGGAATCGCAAACCTGCTGGTCACTCGTTATGCCCGACAGCTTAGAAATGTCTAATGAAGAATTGTATTTCCTCAAGCGTCAAATGAGCAATGTAATCCTGGAAGAGTTACATGTATAAAACCTGAGTCACTCAGAGCCTGAGTTTTTTTAAATATGGCAGTAAGAGGAAACTGAGGAGAAAACAGGATTTATGGGCCAGCCTTATTGGTCTGAACCACAAAAGCCTTTGAAGGGACCAATCGAGGTCACGAGCAGTCAGTCTACACACGCCAGAAAATATGAAAATCCTAAACTAGCCAACAAACACACACATTCACAAATACACAGAGAACAAAATGGCTAAACCATATAGCATGGAAAACAACGCTAGCCACAGGAAGTTCAGATTGCAGATGTCCAGTGCCAAGTGTTATAAATCCTGAAGCCTCAGCTTATAACCACAACATTCTTACACTCAGGCATCAGTCCGCTCTGCAGCAATACAAGCCAATTATTAACCCGCTGGATGTTCCCACTCTTTAAAATTATTCGCTTCCCGTGCAGAGGCAGATCAGAGTGGTCAACCTAAAGCCCCACATTGGTGTCCCCATGTCACTGTTGGTGGGAAGAGGGTGACTCTGCATTGTATCTTCATGTCGGATTATCTAGATTCCTTCTTAGTACCACCATCACTGTAAACACAGAGTGACACGACTCTAAAATCTCCAGAGAGGAGGGGCCAGAAGGAGTCAGGGGGCTGAAATGTGATCGTACAGTCTGTGGGGATGGTGGACAGCGGTGGTCATGTTTTAAGTTCCAAGTTCTGTTCAGGAAAGGAAATGTTTCCTGCAGATGGACTCGCTGATGGATTAGAAGCGAATTAGATAATTTCCTATGAATATAACACCACCGAAACCAACAGTGATCAGTTTCAGTCTGCTCAAAACAGGATCTACAGCTGAGGCAACGCAAGCTCTAAAATTAAAACCAAATCTAAAAACAGGCTTCTGAGAAAGTAACCTTGCTCTGAGGGGAAGCTTAAAAAGATGTTAAAAATAAAATCTTTACCAGAGTCAAAGTGTGATGGGTCGTCCACCTCGTCCTCTTCATGCAGGCAAAACATCAGCAGCTCCTCGTAGTCCTGGACAGACAGAAGCGTTCAGCAAACAGCACACACATTTCCAAGGACTAAAGTAGAACTAAAGTACACAAACACTAGTGTTTGGTGAATGCCTAGGTGTGTGACAGAGCAACACCAACTAGGTAACCATCTGTATCACATAAAACCTATTCAATAACGAGAATCATGTGCACACGCCACACCTCTCAAAACACGAATTACACACTTGACCGCTCACAAAGTCGGCTATTAAGGGGCGTGTGCAGCAACACCTTGACAATAAGAGTGAAACAATGTGGAGCATTTAGGGGCGGTCAGTGCCACCGGCTGATGCAGATGTTCATGGAGATAAAGGGAGATTTAAGAGTTTTAAAATTAGAACAATTAGATATCTGGGACTTTTTTGTATGGACACCTGTTGTGGCAAAAATAGGCACACACGTACTCTGGAGTGTTTTTGAAGGACAAGTAACATATTGTATTGTCTCATCAAATAAAGCTGTTTAAACTTAGACAATTAAAGTATGAGCTAACATTACATATTTGTTTTATTATATATTTAGTCCATACCTATGTGTGTGAAATATTATGATCCAATACTCACATTTTCTTCTACAGCAGCTCTTTTCATATCAGAATACAGTGCTGAAAGAAGAGAAACGTACTCAGACACAGACATACAGCAGCCATTAAACTTCAAAAGAGGCTCGAGTGGGCACACATGTGTGTCAGTTTTTAACAATGTATGTACCATGCAAAGTGGGTTTTTTCATAACCTGGGGAGACCTTACTGTGGCCTTGATCTACTTTCTTTTCATTTTACTACCATGTGCATCTCAGATCAAAGGACACTGTATGATTGCTTACCAGAAACCAAAATGTGATGCACAGAAATTAGTGTATGGGTGGTTTGATATAGAGCCCCGGGTCACATTCATGTATAAAAGCATATAAATGCAGGAAAAGGAAGTGGCAGCAAAACCATAAAGGATATATAGGTTGGGAGAGGAACTCAGAGACAAAAGAAGAATCAAGCAGCAAAGAGTGAGAAAGGAGAAGATGTCAAATATAGGAGACTAAAAAACAAGCTTCTTTCTGTGCCTCAGTGGGATACCGTGAAACACATTCACTTAAGTCTGATACAGTGATGCCAGCTGGCTCTAAAGTGAGAGAGAGAGAGAGAGAGAGACAGAGAGAGAGAGAGAGAGAGAGAGAGAGATAGTGGGACAGAGGGTAAAGGGAAACCACCTTGTGAAGGAGGCTGTGACCTTCCAAACTGCATCCTTGCATTTGTATTGCTTGCCACAAAAACAACCCATGAAAACGTACTGTACTGTATATGGCTGTAATTCAGAATACTTTTCATCGTCCATTATAAGTTGACAGTTATTTTTAATATGGTTTTTTGGTTAAGCGTTTGTCGGTTAATGTTAAAAGAAAATGGTAGATAAATAAATACAAATAAAATAGCCAACAGTTTGTTTTGTCCAAACAACAGTTAAGATGTAAAAATATATTTAATAGGCAAATAATAATACTAAACACGCTTAGAAAAATTGAAAAACAGCATTGAGAAGCTATAAGCAGATTTTGTTTTGATGAATCACTTGAGTAATTATAATGATAAATGACTGACATGTATTTCCTGTCAATCAACTAATTTAAGCTTATTTTACTCTACTGTTAATCAGGTTCATATAAGACACGCTATCTTGATGTATCTTTGCAACAGCAATACCTGAAAAACCCCAGAGGAGGGCAGTCAATATCAGCTAATAAAGCCAGAGTCAAGCCACAGTATGAAGCCTCATAGACCACTCGAACAAAGATTGGCAGACCATTGCAACATAAGAGTTCAGATTTAGGGTTAACCGGGCCTCTTAAATCCCACAAAGATTAAGAAGGGTAAAATAAAGTTACCGGTCTCAACAGGATCATCCACCAGCTCCTCCTTCCCCGAGAGGGTCTCCACACGTTCCCTCCTGAGAGCTTTGATCTGTAGAAAGAAAGGTGATTAAGTAAGAGGATGCTGTAAAACTGAAGCATAGGGCTGGGAGGTGGTGACTCTATTCTTACTTTCTATGTGAAATTACATCATTGCTAACTAGCTTTATTTTTTATGGTACTTTCAGGTACATTATTTGCAGTTTATAATTGTGTATCATCAAAATCTCAAAAGTGCAATTTCCTCCACTAAAAAAATCCCATCTCTCTATAAATTACAGCTGAATTGCTTCATTTTGTTTGGGTTGCCTTGGTTGGGGCGATGAGGGGGGTTCAAACCTTGACCCAGAACCAGTTAACGTTGACAATTCACCTCTCTGAGAAAGTCCTCATCTCTGAGCCGGTCTCTGAGAAGCAGGATGTCAGCGTGTCGACTGTCCTCTGAGCTCCACCTCAGGTTCTGTCGGACGGTCAGAGTCAGGTTCCCCATATCATGACAGAACCTGAGCAGGCGGGACCGGTCGGCCCACACCTGGGACAGACCTGCTGGAGGCGTGGCCAGAGGGTTGGGGGGGCTGTAGCACAACAGGTGGGCCGGTTTAATCACAACCATTAAAAACATTAGGGTTGATGTTCAAAGAGAATATTGTTACACCATGAAAAATCTCAATAGAAAGATAATTATTTTTGTTATGTTTAGAATTTAATTTATGGAAAAAACTCTAAAGCACTGTCAGCATTTCAGATGATGGTGATTTTCGGCCATGTACACATACAGGTGTTTAGCACTGTGTGTAGTCATCGGCAGAATATCTATCTTCTCATATTTCATTTCATTTGTATTTGTTCCGTTCATGGTATGCACAAACTCAATGTATAACAATGTATAACAATTATTTACAAAACATGTCTCTGTAAACACACCATACCCGAATAGGAGCAGGGAGAAGAAAATAATCTTATATAACCTGCCCCTTTCTAAAAAAAAAAAAGGAACCATAAATAGATGGTCTGTCCTTCATATTTTCGCATTCACAACCAATCATTGCAGTATCGTAGGAAAATAAGAGAAACACAAAAACGTACAAAAAAACACTTAATTCCCACTTGACAGTTACGGGAAAACAAGAAAAACAACACCAAAACATCACATGAACAAGGAAAAGTGCAACACCCTCATCTGAGTCCTACTTGAGTAGAAGGGGAAAGCGGAGCATAATAAACTAGTGAGACTAGATATCCTGCTAGATTTGCAATAAGTGTTGTCTTTTCCTGGTTTGAATGAGAGCTTTCCCTTACTGTGTGTGAACGCACTGCACTCAACGCCTAATGTTACAGCTTAACAGTGATTCATTTGCCAGTATCCCTGCCGTATAATCTTACTGTGTGAGCAGCTCCAGGAGCTCGGTGTTGCCAGCTGTCTGTGCCAGCTGCAGCGGTGTCACTCCCTCTTCGTTTGGCAGGCTGACAGCCATCAGACCCCCCGGCTGACAAAGCAGCAGCTCTGCAAGCCGATACAGACCCCATCGCACGGCCATGTGGAGGGGAGACTCCCTGAAACTGTGCTCTGGAGATGAAGGAAGAAATCTAATTCAATAAAAAATATAACTGCAGAGATAAAGGTAGGTAGGAGGTTAACAGTAAGACAGGAACGAAGGGTGAAACGTGAGATAAAGAGTAACCTATCATGTCAAGAAGTGGCTCTTGATAACCTACTCGTGATAATTAACCTAAATGCCAATGATTGATTTGTCCTCTTGCATAGCCCTGGGTCTCTCTGCCCCACTGACACACTTAAATGAAAGCTTTTCTTAACAAAGTAGGGGCAGCTACTTATTTCTGTGTCTGTTACTCAACGCAGTTCAACCAGATCTGTCTCCAGGTGACAGACATGCATCAAAACAGCTTCAGTCAAGCAGCTAGTAGGCTTCATCAAAGGAAAATTGTTAAACCCAATTCAGACAAAATAAAAGAAACTTAGCTTAAAAGCTCCTTGGTATATATATCAACTTAGTGAATCTTAAAATGTACTTCTTTGATTTGACTGTTAATCAAATATCTAGTGGGGTGTCATTAAGTAAGGTGCATGTTTACTATAACCACTGTTCCTTAATGCTGATGCAGTTTTTGGTAGACATATGTCAACAAGACTTTGTTGACCTCGTCCCATAACATTGCAGCAGCATTTGTCATTGATTTTCTAGAAATTCAGGCAAAACATCTCAATTATTGAGGCAACTGCAGAATTTCGTAACTTGAATAACAATAAGCAGACAATCACCTTTTTCTCCACTTAGTTTTCAAGGCAACTTACAGAGATACAAAGCGGCCAGGAAGATGCTGTCTGAATTTATTTAGCATCACTCAATAACAGCCAGAGCAAGAAGAAAATATAACTTAATAAATAGAAATAGAAAAAATATACTGACGAGAGAAACACATGCCATACAGTCTACACTGACAGAGGGATTTCTAATGGGATGTTGCTTAGCTAAACAGCTAAATATAGCCTAAAACATGAAACACGATCAACACCTAGACAGTATTATCAAAAAACAATTATTAATCACAGTTGGTGTTTAACTGCAAAGGGGTAATGCGGTTTTATTTTAGATGATATATCATTTTGCCTTTGAATAATAGTGGAATACAGAAAGCATTAGGAATCATATTGATGAAAAAAGCTATTTTCCCCCACATACTGTGCAGCCAATGTGGCCAAACTGGTGCCAGAAATACGTTATTCTACTATTCTAGTCAAAGTGAAGTCGCAAACAACAGCTCATAACTGACTAACATAAAGCAAGATTACCTTTATAAGTCTACGCTTTAATTCTAGAAAAAAACTCTGTCTGATCTGTCCAAGAATGTGTATAGAAAAACATCTTCCAGCCTTCTTGACCTTTAAAGACAGATTCCACACATCTTTGCAGGCTGTATCAAAGGTATTCAATAGCACATTTTTCAGAGCTGCCCAGAGAAAATCAAATGTTTCCAAGATCCAATCAAATATCTAACTGTTGATAAAGAATTGGATTTTTCCATTCCTTTCAAATGTAGAAAGCACTATGAACAAAGCACCAATGGTTAGCTGGGATTGATAAGACAGTACAGCATCGGCAGTAGAATGATGATGTGAGCAGTGTTATGAAATGAACTGCAGACATTTAGAGGGAGACGCTGCAAAGAAACAGACTGTCCTTACTTTGTTAATGCTAAATCTAGTTTATTATGTATGTAGGTGGCCCTACACAAACACTTAGATCATAGAGACAGATGGTGACAGTCAACATGGTGGTCGGCACACACACGCACGCAAACACACACATACAGATTTATTAGTCTCTGCCTAGGGCTACTTCCAGAAGGAAAGGCTCTATTAACCACATTATATGCTACCTAATTGGCTTTGATGAGTCCAACAGAAGCACACATGTGACCATGTTCACTTCCGATTACACAGTAAGCATTGTAAATGGGAAGGATGGCAGAGAAAAGGGGAGGGGGAGTTGAAGAGTTCACCTTCCTAAGATATAACTGGCTTTGAGTGTTCAGTACGATCCCTTTTTATAAAAAACGACATCTTTCCTTAAACCAATTTGTGACAGTTAAACATTACAACATTATCCGTCTTCCTCAAAGCTATATGCTTTAAGCTTATCAACCTAATGTTTCCTGGGTATACATTGTACAGGAAATCTCATAGAGCAAGATGAGAAAATCCTGCTCTCACCATCTCCGCTGTGGCTCCCTAGTACATTCCAGTTTTGGGGGATATCCAGATTTGCCATGGCCAGGGCAACGCGACGATCCATAGCCCAGCGAGAGCTCTGCTGGCCCAGATTGAAGAGGCTGCTCAGATCTTTGTGATCCCTGGAGCTAAGGCAATGTCCGTGGACTACCAGGTGCTCTGCCAGGTCCTGAGAAGAAAAAAAGAATAAGATCAATCCTTGAAACAGTCATGTGAAAACCAATGCTATACAACAAAGGTGAAATGTTTTAGTTTTTTCATGGCAAATCATGTTTTCACTTAACATTAATTACAGAAAATAGAATTGTTTCACCGTTTTAGAAAAACAAGTTTTTTTAATATAAGCTTATTGTCATTTTTCAAGGATTCAAGGCTTTTATTGTCATTTGTGCTTAGCTACAGTATAGTTATGACATTGAAAATCTTAGGTCACAGGCTCCTCCAACAGTGCAACACAATAAAACGGATAAAAGTTGAGAAGCATAAAGAATATGACAACAATAATCCATTTCCCAAGCAGGTTATTTTAACCTCGGGTAAGCACAAACTTACAGGCAGTGTCAATTATATCTAACCTGAGCATCATCTTGGACATACTCCAGAGAAGCCCCGCCCACCCAGGTGAGGGGTGTGGTTTCAGAACACAGGTAGGCCTGCACAGACACCACCTCAGCCAGGTTATGACCTAAAAAGACACGACCCGTCAAAACACAGATTTTATTCAGAGCAGATTTGTATTTCTTTTAAATAAAAAGAGTATTTATATACAGTCTGAATTTGTAGGTCACCCTCTAAAAACACAAATCCACTGGTAAGGTCCTTAAAATATGCCTTTTATGTTTCATCCCAGAGCCTCAGCGCATTATTGTGGTTAACAATGTTATCAGATTTTCATTTTGTATGCTGAAAGGGCTTTTCTTTTATGGAGAAGACAACTTGCTTTTAATAGTGCCGTTATAGTAGAGTGGTCAAGCCTGCAGGACTGCCTGTTGTCTGTGTCAACCTACACAGAGGCTCAGTAATGTTGACGTATTGTTTATGGAGCCGTTTCCCCCCTGAGAGGAAGCTGATAAGATTCTGTGCCTTTCCAGACCTCAAGTCACAGACTCTGTGTGTGTGTGTGTGTGTGTGTGTGTGTGTGTGTGTGTGTGTGTGTGTGTGTGTGTGTGTGTGTGTGTGTGTGTAGATCAAAATAGTGATATACTGTTCATGAGTTTATCACAGACAATAAGAAAAACCTGGAGTTGTCAGATTGTGCAGTGGAGGGTTATGTCTGAACATGGTGTTCTAAATAAATTCTCCCTTTTGGAGGAAAAACATAGCAAATGACCTAATATGCACACACATCAATATAGTATGATCTACAGGCATACACCGTAACATACCAGGAACTATAAAGCAGAGCATGACATCACTAAGAGCCCTGGTGACATGGACCAGTGTGGATCCTTCCAAGACAACGTAGACCTCTGCATCCTCAGGCAGCGAGTCAAAACCATCCAGCAGTGCAAATACTTTTGCCTGGCCCTAAGACAAAGACAATTCAGACAGTTTGAAAGAGAAAATGAAGACGAAAGATGCTTGGGAGCAAGATATATTTCTATTCCTAAAGATACAGGCTCATTTCTGTGAAGTACACTAAATCCCCTCACAGCATGCCAATTGAGGACCATAGAACATTACCCCTCAATAAAACCAGGAATGTCTTGAAGTCTACTGCAAAGACCTGCCCTGATCCTAAAAGACCAGAACACTTTAGACTTCTGACCTGAGGCAGAGAAAAGTGAAATAGGGCAGAATATTTACACTGATTTGTAGGCTGATTACTGGCCTTTGAACAACATGTAATGTGCCAGCCTCACTGGACTCTGTGAATACATGTAAAAATGTACATTTATTTATCACTTTGTATTGCCGATACATATTGTACCATAACTTCAAAACCGAATCCTTCCACAACTTTCTTGGTTGCCTAAAACGGCTTATAGAATAATTTATATTTCTACCATTGTTAAGTGCCTATAGATCCCCAACAGCCTCAAAAGTGTGTAACTAAAATGAATGATCTTGAGTAGATAACGTCAGCCAATTCATCCAAATGACAGGGGCAGATTTTTTAGGTCAAATTGTCTCATCTGGCTTTTTCATTACCTCAGCCAGCTGGCTAAATGTGCTTGCTATCTGGCTAGTTGTATTACTATCTGTGGAGTGGATGTAAAATGACTAGCATATTAAATTAATGGTTGACTACTAATGCGAAACAATAGCTTAATAACAATATTTGAAATATGGCAAGAACAATTAAAGTATTACAGAAGACAAGTTGTAAATACGACAAATTCTCATCTTAGAAAATGTAACAGAAGGCTATTTAGATTCAGCAGACACAGAGCCACTTGTCTATCTAAGGCAGTGGTTCCCAACCTGGGGGGCGCCAAAGATCGCAGGGGGGGGGCGCCAGGCCTCAGATGATTTGAGGCCAAATATGATATTTAGACGTTTTTATTTTTATTTTTTTACATATAATTGTAATGCAATACATGATTGTCATCATCAACATTACAATAAAATATAAAAAATTATTGATTAATTAATTTTTATAAAAATTCAAGTTAGTAGCTATTTAAGGCATAAAAAGACAGAAATGTATAATTTTTCTTTAATAGAAATGTTCCTTCTGCCCGTAAAGTATCCAAACCAGGCTTTTCTGGATAAGCGCATTTTTAAAACATAGTCATTGTCCATGCCGGTTTCAGTTGGATTATTTGTCACAGTTGCTCCGATCAGATCGGTCTCCTCCATATTGTAGATTATTTACGACTTTTGAATCCACATAAACACATCGGCAAAATTCAGCTTACTTTGAGCATGTGTTTTAAACAGTTTAATCCCTTTGTGAATTGTTTCCACTTGCGCGCCGTCCTTTAATTTCTTCATACAGCGGGAATCCAAATTAATTCATCCTGAGTCCAATAACCATCAAAGTCACTCCAATAGTGCTCTATAATTACACTTCAGTGTTTCCCCTATATACAAATAGTGGCGGCGCAGCGCGGCTGCTGAAATATGAGCGCCGCTGCTAGGGGGCGCCAGCCAGGTACCCAAAAAAAAAACATTGTTTTACTTTTTTTTTTTTTCTTAAAATAATAATAAGTGGCGAACCCTTTTTCATTTTTGATTGTTTGTTATGTGGATTTATAGTATTTGTGTTAATGGCATAGGCGACACAGGCGGTCGCCTAGGGCGCCAGATCTGGGGGGCGCTGCGCTGGTAGCTCTGGGAGGGAAAAAACATTTTTGACCGTTGGCGCTCATCCAAATGTTCGGCCTTGATGTAACAACATTCATAATTAAGTAAATGTAACACCATTTTCACCCCGGTTACCCGTTTAATTTGCCCTGTACGGTGGGCGCTAGGTTAACTAGGTAAAATAAGATATGAATGAACAACAAAAATAAAATAAGCTACGAGTTTACTGTCTATAACGTACCAGACAATTGACTTATCAACTATTACGACCTAGAACCATGAAAAAGACTTTATTAGCCCTTTCCAACACGCCAACGTCATATATCTTACATGGCAACGAACTCTAATAAATTTGATTTGGGTATTATAATACCCATTATATGAATTTTCCGACTCTAACGTAATTGTTAGATACTGACCTGAGGGTCTAAAATTAATTCTAGGGTTCCGTCTAAGATAAATGTGGGCCACCAGCGTATCGATTGTTTACGATAAATGCTGGGGCCCACAGGTATCGATTGTTACGATAAATCTTGGGCCCCACTAAAGGCATCGATTGTTAACAAAAAAACGAGGACTCCGGATAGTGTAAATCAAATGGAACAAACCTACATATCTCACAAAATACCTGTTTACAAAGAACAACCCTCGCATTGAAGTAGAGGACAACGACGACGCGCAGTTTCAACCCATTAAGGGAAACAGTAAGTCCCCCAGGACACCCTGTAAATAGAGATAGATACGGTACTAAGTGTTATAGGGTCGGTGCCACAAGAAACAGGCTACAAGTCCCATTGGAATAGGTCCGGGTAACATGTCGTCGTTCTGCATCAACGGTTTGTTGCATGTTGATGGCCGCACATGTTCATGCGAGTGACGTCAACACTGAATTCTTAATGCTACAGCGGAAATATTTTAGGTGGTACTCCTTACATTAAACTGCGTCGTCTGTCCCTAATTCAATAGTTTCCTGTAAAGTTAGTTTATCGGATATGTAGGTTTTGTCATGTAGATTTACACATCGGCCGCGACATGTTATGGGTAACAATGTATGTCTGTTGGGCCCACATTTATCGAGCAATCGAGTCCTATGGCCCACATTTTATCGTATGCAAATCGATGCTATTGGGCCCACATTTATCTATAACATGGATTGCCTTTGGGCCGTCACAAAGGGGATCCTATCCGCCCTAGTATTTCGTCGCCACGATTCCGTCGAACACAGTCGTGTTCTTCCGAGAACTGCCGGATCATGGGTCCCGCCAAGATCTGTTAGAGAGCGCGACGGGATCCACTTTTAGAAATCGCGCTCGTAAAGATACACATTCTACTTACTTTTAGAGATGTTTCTGTTTATGTGACCGTTTTGTCTTTGAATAACTGTGATCCATTTATCTGCGAGTTTGTACCAAGGTTTACATAAGGTCATCGGATAACAGTCCTTGTACAAAATGTAATTTTTTAAGTAAAAGATGTGTAAAGATGGTCAGTTTACGAAGTTAGACCACGTGAACTCGTGTGTTAATGATCTCTGGAAGAGATCCGCCCATGTTGAAGATTTTCGAGTATATCTTTTCTAGCAAATTGAAAATTATTTACTTATTCACACTTGTGAATTGGTTATTTGGATTGTAGTGCGGGTTA